>NC_137689.1:51591186-51703686 GCF_963989245.1 Nansenia antarctica
ATTGAGAAATAATTCAAGTCTTTCCAGGAAGGGAGGGAGGGAGAGAGGAATAGAGGGAGGAAGGTATGGAGAGAGAGAGAGAGAGAGAGAGAGAGAGAGAGAGAGAGAGAGAGAGAGAGAGAGAGAGACAGCCTGTATTACCACTTATATATAGTGTTGCTGTTGACTGAGATGCATTGATGTAGTCTACTGTGTATTAGAATTGATTATTGAGACTGGAGAGTGTGTGTGTGTGTGTGTGTGTGTGTGTGTGTGTTTGTGTGTTTGTGTGTGTACTCTCTCCCTAGTCTCTCCCTCCCCCGGCTCATTGGCAGAGTGCATCAGACCTGGCTGTATATCACACATCTCAACTTAAGGAAATGGACTCTCAACACAAGCACTGCAGGGGAGAAAAACACTGCCCATAAATCATAGAACACCAACAAATAACCCCTATCATATCCTCCCTCGTGATGCCAACATTTGTTGTTTTTTGAGTTTCAGTTCAAAATTAAAAAAACTCTATTGGAAATTCCAGATATGTCTTAGAATTTAGAAAAAAATGCATACGTTTAATTTCCGGGTCACACCTGTTGAACATTTTCAACCTTCAGTAGTGACTGTAATGTTTCATGGGGTACACTGAGTACCCAACTGACCTGTACACCTCAGCTATGTGGGCACAGGGTTTATCCCTCCCCTGAGGGCCGTGAGTTAGTGTAGGAGAGATGGTGGAGAAGGGGGGAGAGAGAGGAGGCAAACTTAAGCCTGAGAAATCACAGCATGGCTGAAGCAATCACCGTACTGCAATTACCGAGACTAGTTTCAGCTCAAACGAGACGTGAAGACTATACCCCCCCATCCACCCACCCCCGCCTCCTCTCATTCCCCTCCCTGTCTTAGTAGTTACTTCTAGTTACTGGATCACATTTAGGCACAAACCCAAAGCCATGTGCTGTTTCCGCACACTCTTTTCGCTACTCTATAACACTGGATTTTTAATCCGAAACAGGTATGTCTTTCCTTAGCACCCTTCCCCCCAAATCAAGTCCTAGCGGAACTAAATTAAGCCCTAGAGAAAATTCCAGATAGGCCACGCTTAGGGTCAATTTAGTCTGGCCACAACCGAGGGCAAGGTGAAGCATAGCCTACACATAGAATTCAAATGTTCTATCTTTTTACCCCTATCCAATACTCTCAGATCTATTGAAGTGACCAGAAGGAGTTATGGTATATTGTAGGGGGCTAGGTCATCGATGTGGGACTCCTGAGGGTTCCTGTCTTCTCTCCTTGACCTCTGACCTTCGGCCTATCTAACAGATGCCCCCTCTGTCTGACTAGCATGTCTGTGCTGGGAGGAGCAGCCGCCAAGGCATGTCCAGTACATAATGACACACAGATCCATGAGTATAAATAGCGCAGTAGCATAATGATATGGAGCTATAGATAGTAGTGTCTCAGGCCCACTGGAGTCGGATCGGCGTGCCACTTCGGGACAAGCCGTGCTCAGATAGATGATGCATGATTTACACTTCATCTGTATGATTACTTTATACGCTGGGCTGGCTGTTTCTCATGTGAATGCTAAACCTACAGCAAATTGTTATTTTTTCCTTCTATCTTTTCTCCATTTATTTATGAGGTTGGGATGTCAATTGGATGAAGCAAAACTTCAGGTTTTCTCCTTTTGGAAACCTGGTTCGACCACTCAGGCACAGTCACATAATCAGATATCAGCTAATATAGCTAATGATCCCCTTTCTATTCAGAATGGCTCTTACTTTGATATCTCCTAGACTAGTAGGTACAGTACTTGGGTTTCCGTGTGTGTGTGTGTGTGTGTGTGTGTGTGTGTGTGTGTGTGTGTGTGTGTTTGTGCGTGCGTTCGCATTTGCGTGTAAAGGTGGCTGACTGAAACTACTACTGTTGTTGACTGCCTTCGAATATTTTGTGAAGGCCAAACCAAAGGGCGCAGCACTTCAGGAGGTGGTTTGTGGGTAGCACCAGGAGGAGCAACATCCTCTCTGAGCCCCATATTGTGGGAGTTTGACCCAACTTAGGCACGCTGGGGTTACATTAAAATTCAAAACGTAGGATACCAACCATGCCAACATTCAATGGTGAACTTCACTGCCTGCATTTAACATTTAGCTATGCGGTGTGGATGTCAAGGGGATAGAGCAAAACACACGTGTGTGCACGCACCGCGGTACACACGCACACACTCACACAATCACACACACACACACACACACACACACACAGGCACAAACAAGCACGCACGCACACACACACACACACACACACACATACGCAAACACACAGACACACACACACACAAACACCCACACACACACACACACACACACATAATAATCAAATTGGATCACAGGATTTCATATTTGTCAAGGAATTTAAAGTGAAGAGACAGAATGTTATTCATTGGTTGGCACCTACAGTAAGCTACAATATTCATCACCTAGCACGCATACACACCCAGGTGTTCCCGAAGTGTTTTCAGAGAGGAGGTCAACAGTGGTGAACATAGCTTAGTAATCTAGATAGAGGACGGTTGCGTGTTTGTACAGAGATTGTTCAGAGAGTCTCAGACACAGGGGACATGAAACAACACTCACAAGCAATTATGAAAAGATAGTTCTATTTAAATGGAAATTGGGGGAGCTAGACAAAGCTCCTGGAGTATTCTATCGTAACACAGAGAGATAGAGATAGAGAGCAGACGCTTAGCTTGGGAAAATGAGTTCTTAGAGAGGAGTAGGGTTTGGTTTTCAAGGATTCGATACTCATTTTTTTCTTCACCTTTCTCCATCTCTCTCTCTCTTGACCGCCCCCCCCCCCTCCATCTTTCTCCCTCCTTCCTGATTCCTGAGAGACTGTATAGATCCTCTGATCCTCTCAGTATATCTGATTTCCTCTTTGTCTGCTCCACAGTCAACTCCCTTTGTTCAGAGAGAAGCAGAGTGGAGTAGTTCTGTTTCTGCTGATGGTGGGTTGGTGTGAAGACCATAGGGAGAGAGAGAGAGAGAGTGTGTGTGTGTGTGTGTGTGTGTGTGTGTGTGTGTGTGTGTGTGTGTGTGTGTGTGTGTGTGTGTGTGTGTGTGTGTGTGTGTGTGTGTGCATGTGTGCGTGTTTGTTTGTGTGTGTGGGCGTGTGTGTGTGTTTGTGCGTGTGTGCTTTTGTGTTGTGCGTGTGTGCTTGTGTGTGT
Source organism: Nansenia antarctica (assembly GCF_963989245.1). Lineage (NCBI taxonomy): Eukaryota > Metazoa > Chordata > Actinopteri > Argentiniformes > Microstomatidae > Nansenia > Nansenia antarctica. Next base: position 51,594,392 of record NC_137689.1, read on the forward strand.
GTGTTGGCATGTGTGTGTGTGTGTGTGTTGTGTGCATGTGTGTGTGTGTGTGTGTGTTTGTAAGGCTGAGAGAAAGAAGAGAGAGAGAGAGAGAGAGAGAGAGAGAGAGAGAGAGAGAGAGAGAGAGAGAGAGGATGGAATAGGAGGATGGGACAGGGGTGATGGATGTCCAGGATGAGTCATGGACTACCTCCCTGCCTCTCCCTTCGCTCCTTCATCACTCTCCCCTCTCCCCTCAACCCAGCTGTACTGCATTAGCCTAATTCCCTGTGAATGAAAATTCTCAAATGTACCCCAGCATGCTTTGCCGGGACCCTTGACCTCATTACCCAGGGGTGTGCAGAGGTGCTCACACGTGGCGGTCAGGTGTTGTTGGATTTGCCCTCTCTAGAGTGGTCAGAAAACATCAGAAAAATCCCTAGGTAAAACACTACCTTAGAAGAGAAACAGTCAGGATTACTGGTGACAGTTTGAGAGCAGACTGAGGTTAGTACGGCGGTTGTTTTCATCCTCTACAGACAGGTGCTGGCTGGGTGGCTCTGAGTGAAATTGCTTGCTCTTTTAAGAGCCTCAATTGTTTTCCTGCTCCTCACGAGGATGTGCTCCACATTGCAATGCCTCCAAAATACTTTGGCGGCTCTCAACTTTGTTTGTCGAGTTGTCTCGTCGTGAGGCTTTTTCATTCCTTCGTTCCCTCGTTTACTAGATCATGGAGTGTTTGTGTTTTTCCTCATTGGACATAAAGAGAAGATGGAAACCCCTTTAAGTGGTTACATGCATTATATGTCCCACCTCACTGTTATTTGTCTACCTTGTCTCTCTAATGATTGGTTACCTATCCCACCCTGACTGTGTCTTGTCGGTCTGATTGGCTGTTCCAGGTGGAGTTGTCGGACAGCACCTCCCACACCATCACAGACGCGTACGCGGGGAAGGAGTATATCATCCAAGTGGCGGCCAAGGACACGGAAATCGGAACCTGGAGCGACTGGAGCGTCGCGGTCCACGCCACGCCTTGGATGGAGGAGCCCAAACAGATCACGTCCACCACTGAGGCTGAGGTCATCATTGGTAGGTCACTGAGAATGAAGTCATGATTGGTAGGTCACTGAGGATGAGGTCATCATTGGTAGGTCACTGAGGATGAGGTCATCATTGGTAGGTCACTGAGGATGAGGTCATCATTGGTAGGTCACTGAGGATGAGGTCATCATTGGTAGGTCACTGAGGATGAGTTCATCATTGGTAGGTCACTGAGGATGAGGTCATCATTGGTAGGTCACTGAGGATGAGGTCATCATTGGTAGGTCACTGAGGATGAGGTCATCATTGGTAGGTCACTGAGGATGAGTTCATCATTGGTAGGTCACTGAGGTCATCATCGGTAGGTCACTGAGGTCATCATTGGTAGGTCACTGAGGATGAGGTCATCATTGGTAGGTCACTGAGGTCATCATCGGTAGGTCACTGAGGTCATCATTGGTAGGTGTCTGAGGTCATCATTGGTGGGTCACTGAGGTCATCATTGGTAGGTCACTGAGGATGAGGTCATCATTGGTAGGTCACTGAGGTCATCATTGGTAGGTCACTGAGGATGAGTTCATCATTGGTAGGTCACTGAGGATGAGGTCATCATTGGTAGGTCACTGAGGATGAGGTCATCATTGGTAGGTCACTGAGGATGAGGTCATCATTGGTAGGTCACTGAGGTCATCATCGGTAGGTCACTGAGGTCATCATTGGTAGGTGTCTGAGGTCATCATTGATCATTGGTAGGTCACTGTGGCCTCCACCCTTCCTTGCAGGGCCAATGGCAAAGTCACCACAAAATAAATACAAAATCCAAATCAAATTAATAGTTAGTATAGTTAACAATCACTGTGTCCCGGTCACAGTGTCCCTATAGTCCAGTTGTTGATACTGCCGTGAGTTCTGATAGAGATGTGGAGCCACAGCTAAGGATCATACCTCCCCCTGCTGGAGCTTATCTGAACTACAGCTAGTCCCTCACATACAGTACACTAATATTATGCCCTAAAATAGGCACACACACACACACACACACACACACACACACACACACACACCCACAGCTCATACATATCTTATGCACCAGAGAGTCAGTAAAAGGAGAGCAATCATATCCTAACTACACACACCATGCTATTGTTTGCATGAATATGCTCACACAGTTTTTCTCTAACTCTGGCTATTGTGATTCTTCTCATGTCTGTCCTCCTAGCTATTTCCCCCTCTGTCTCTCCTCCCTCTATCCTAGTCTATATACATTTATTGATGGATTTCTTCTCCTCAGCAACTACCCACCAAATCACATAAGACATGAAGGGCCATATGAAATTGGTGCGCTCTGTGCTTTATAAATAGCATTGACAGCTTGATGACTGTTATTAGAAGTTAGATCTGGTGACCGCCGCACGACTCCTTCTTATCCAGTAGACGGTATTGAGTTTCTTTCTGCTTAGACCAGACCACTCCATGGATTTGATTCAGGCTATACTTAGTGAAGGAGGGGTATCAAACAGTCAGCACTGTCTCAGTCTACTCTACTTCAGTTACGCAGGCGTAAGTGTTCACACAATCACGTCACGTCTGCAACACCGGGGTCTTAAGAATAATCAAATGTAAAAGTCATCCATCTGAGTAGTCAGTCCTCCCCTTATCCGAACAATATTTCTGCATATTTTATTTTGTTCATTTGAGAGCAAAATGTTTCACTGCTAGGGGAGGTCTTCCGTTTGATTGGGGGAATCGTTTTTCTCTCAAGTCATTTCACACTTCGCTACCTCACAAAAATAACACCATAACACAGGCCTACACACATTATTAATTGTCAGAAAAAACGAATGATTCCTACATGCATTTGCATGGTTATAAACTTTGCACCCCGGATAGAAGAAGCGAATGTGCTGACATTCAATAGTTATGTTTGATTTATATTCAGAGTAGTGACAATCCAGTGTGATGTTATTATATTTGGCCCTCCTATGAGTGTATTATATGGACTATCTGCCATCTGTAATACAGCAACACAGCATGCTCTCCCCTCGTTATCTTTCGACAGGCAGAATTTTATACCTTCAAACACACACGCGCACACACACACACACACTCACACACACACACACACACACACACACACACACACACACACACACACACACACACACACACACACACACAATAATGGATCTTGCCCTACCAAGACTAACAGTATTGATGTGTTAACAGGGGAAATGTGAAGCAGGACATATAGACTGCACTCTACTGCGTGTGTATTAGCAGAGACCAATATAAATGAGTATTTTATACAGTTTATTGTAGAACCGTGCATAACAAGTACATTATTGATTTGACTTGCAGATTAGAATTGATTTTTGCATTCATATTTGCACTCAGTCCAGCTTTGCAGCTTTATGATGAGCTGTTTTGAATGTTAATAGATATTGGCAGCATTCAGATGTGTTTTAGTTTAGGTAGCTTGGATATATTTTATCAAGCTCTGCTGTACTCTGGCATGTTTTGATGTGAGAAGATGATTTAGCTCGCTTACTTGTTCACTGTTCTAAGTGGTATTGTCTTGTGTTTTTCTTGATTGCATCAATATTTATGGTATGTCTTCTATGGTTTGCATAAAGGAAGCAAAGACCATTTTCTTTAACATGACTCATGAAGATCGTTCAATGCATCCATCAATCAATGTCTTGGCATCTATTGCTGTGTTCTGCTGCATGCTAATTGGATCTCATCTGATTGTGTCTTCCCCAGAGACCACCCCATCCCCGGCCCCTCCCTCAGCAGAGCCCCAGTATGCCGTGTCTGGCAACGGCTGCTCGCCCCTGCTCTGGTCCTCCCACCTGCTCCTAGGGGCTCTGCTGCTGGTCATCATGTGGTGAGTAGCTACAGTCACAACCATATTAAACTACAGTCACTACCATAAGTTGCTATTATACAACAGATAGATCCGGTCCATTGTCTCTGTTGGTCAGTTTGCATTCCAGCCGTGCCAATATCGATGATATACGCACGGCTAAATGGAATGTTGACACATCTTTTCATATTAATCCGCGTTTGTATATATTACCGTTAACGAAGTTACATTCTTACCGTTGCTTAGCAACCAATAAACAACTGTTCAGAGGAAGAATAGACTTACAATAAAACATAGTTCCATTAAAATACATTAATTAAAAGTTTGTCTTGTCTTTCTTTTGTGAAATATTGATAGATAGGGGGTTTAAAGGCACGACGCCTCCACGATATACCATGGCTTCTCGTTCCATAACGCTTAATTGGTCACCACCATAACGAGTTACAGTCACAACTGTAAAACAAGCTAGGGTCACTACTGTAACAAGCTAGAGTCACCACCATAATAAGCTACACTCACACCCGAAGCGAGATACAGCTTTGGACTGTGCATCAAAGATAACCTCTCATTACAGCAAGTTTTTTTAACCTTTATTCAAAACAAGAAGCCCCACTGAGGTCTAAGATCTATTTTTTCAAGGGAGATTTAGCCAAGAAAGTAGCTCCAGTACAAACACAACAACACATACAGAGCCGGAGGAGGAGGAGAGAGGAGACTCCAGCGTTGGACAAACCGCACGATTCCACAGAGACTGAGCAGAGTTGATTGGCTGATCTATAGGAGACTATATAATCAAAGATCTTGCCTTAAGGCAATTTCATGCTTCTAAAGAAGAAACATATATCTTCTCCCTCATGCATATATACATATACTGTCTTGTTTATTTTCAGTTGAAAAATCTGTCGTTCCGTCTTAAAGCTTGAGTTTCTGCAGGCTTTACCATACTTACCTGACTGGATTTCAGGAGCTGCACATTGAAAGGCTGGATTGGATATCAGGGAACCTTTTTTCACTACTTGCCTCTCTTATCTGGTTCCACCAGATTTGACACTGCTAGTGTTAGACCAGCAGTTTGTGAGATAATTCTTTTTTTTTTATGCCCAGTGCCTCAGTACTGCCAGTCATTTTCATTCAACGGCTCATTGACTCACTCATTTCTAAGGCATTCAGATCATCCCAACATGACCATATTTGTGCATATAACATAACAGCCTTTTCCTTCATTATGAAAAAATGCCTCTGCAGAAACATCATCAAATTGTCCCATTTTAGAAACAGGATGGAATGCAATATCAGATATTGCAATTATGTGTTTGTCAATTACAGGAACATCAACTGTGTATCCCCATCTGTCTCCCTATGGAACATTGAAATGTCAGGTTGTTAACGATGTCTCGCTGCATCATAACACACTGGTGTCTGTCTGGCCTGCTTCATACTGGTGGTAGCATCACCACTTAGTTTGAAACCAGCCAGGAGCGGGTTGCTTAAAAGCTTTCAACATATCACCCCCCACAGAAGCAAGAGAGTAACAGTTGTGAGGCTTTTTTTTTTTCGGTTGATCTTTCTTGCATGAAAGAGCAACATTTACTAAATGAAGCTTTTTGCTGTTCTATGAGTGGTCTGGGCTTGCGTTGTCAAGGAAAATAAAGTACCTTGTTAGCTGCAACGTTTGGAGAAACGTACCCAAATGTGTTAAGAAACATTGTTTCCTATTGTTGTTTCTGCCATTAACCAGTTTGATCTCTCTCTCTTTCTCTTGCAGATGTATATGTTTCATTCCTGTGGAAGAAATTGAGGAGTCTTCTATTTCTATTTTGCACATGTTAATTGATATTGTGCATTGATAATTTAATTCAAGTTTCTCTCAAGTAAAGTAGACAAAAAGAGGAGTCAAAGTTTTAAAAATAAAATTCTTCAAAAGAAAAAAGAAAATATCAACAACTCCCAGCAAGAGGAACTACATGCCTACGCAGAGGCAGGAGATTGACTCCAGGGAAGCTAAAGGATTGGGGACACGAGACTGATAAGACATTTTGCGAGGCAGCACAAGGAAGAATTTCATTTCTCATCTTTTATTTTGTTTAATTGACTTTTCTTTTTTAAGAAACCCCCTTTTTATCCATCCAGTGATTTTTTCAGACACTTGTACAATATCCCCATTGTCATTATTTGCAGTGACATACAGCTAACTCATCATGCCAAAGACTTGTCTTGGAAAAATGTTCCCACAATCCTTTGTTTCCTGCCTGTGCTTGTGCAGAAGGGATGGAACCCAAAACTCTAGGAACCTACACCCGACATCAATACAAAAACCTGAGGACTAACACTTTGGAGAAATCAATTATAGTTCTGACCCATCCTTTTTGGTTTGCTTGTTTGTTTGTTTTTTTACGTTCTGCATTCAGTGATCACAATGAGGGTTGAGCTGTAAAAACACAGTGGATTTGAGAGCAATTCTTTTCCATCATCTTGGTTGGACCTTCTATTGCTGAAATAGAGCTTTGTCAGGCAGTCTCCCATGAATAAGCTCTGTGCTGAAACATGAGTTTGCTTTCCAATTCCATTGCCTTTGAAAATGTGTTTTTGCAGTTTGCGTTTTTAATAGCCAATATCACAAGTTAATATTATGTTATTCAAGGAATATTGTTGTGCTTTATGTATTTGTTTATTATTGAAGAAAAATACACATATAGGATCTTAGTTTTTTTTTTCAGACATTCATAATTGCTTAATTTTCCTTGATCATATTTTGTAAACTATGATATGTATCTTTAACATGAACAAAGTTTATTATTTAATAATGTATGTATTAGCTTTAGATTCTCGTAACCTGTATCTGGGTTCTTTTTATAGATGTATATACAATAAGAGGTTGTTCATTAAATGTGACCATTTCACAATGATTAGGAGCTTTTAGTCATTTATTTCTGTTTGACCCTTTCATTTATTAATTAATTCAGCACATCAGACAATTCCAACAAGTTGATAGTATTAGTTCACATACACTGTATATCACATGCATATCATATCCATCCCAAATGGTGGTCTACAGGTTTGACTGTCTACTATGTTTATAATAACTACCAAGCACCCCTCTAATCCATAATAGCATAATTCACTCAGTGTGTAATTGATTCCTATGCAAATCAGAGACCCCATAAAAACAAAGAAATTAATTCCAAAATCACATGAACTATTATCCTTGCACTCAGATGGACTCAATTCAACTTATTGAGTAACTTGTTACATATATATTTTTTAAATCCGCTATTAAATATATATTAAAGTCCAGTTGTAACACAGTAATGTACAATCACAGTTCAGTAATACTTACTGAAGGCACTGTTTAGATTACCTGGAGGCACACACCCACAACACACACACACACACACACACACACACACACACACACACACACCAAGTCACCCACAGCGCAATGAATCCACAACATTCTGGCTGGTCTCTTGGGTGCGTCACTGCCCACCTCCAAGCTCTCCACACACAGACACAATAATTGGGCAGAACTCACCGATTGGCCAGGAGCAGGCTGCCACATTGGGCCCTGTCCCCTGTGAGTGTGGTGTTTCGCCATGTGGAGGTATAGGCTGCAACGGGTCGTCGGCTCAGCATGGACCGTCTCGTTGGCCTGACATCTCGTACTGAGCCTGTTGTGTTGGTGTTATAGTTGTCTGTCACCGTTCAAGCCTGGGCGGCTGCATGTGTTGTTGAGGTGAAGAACGCATCTCCTGGTTGGATGGTTCTGGCTATAGGGAGTGAAGGGAACTCTGGCTGGTTCCTCCTGGTTGGGCTGGTGAGAGGGACTGCTCTAGCTTTTGGATCCCCTTTTAAATGAGATGCCTCTTGGCCAATGAGTTCTATCACACCAGTATATCCTATTAGTCAATCAGCTATGCATCTATGCTTGCTCACACATAATTAATTGACAAAAGGGGGGGGTTAACACTGCACATAAACAGAATACTCTATGTTCCCCCTATGACAGTCCTCGTAATACTGTATTGTCATTCCGGTATCTACATTGTATCTCACTGTTAACGACAACAGTGCAGGTAACAGGTAACAGTGATGTTTGATATTTGCTATGTTCATATCAAAAGTTCCTCCTCTGTTATTTCCACTCACAAAGATAGTGGAAGGTGTTTCTGGAGTGAAGAGTTGAAATCCATTGTGTAGCCGTCTGCTCTCTCTCTCTCTCTCTCTCTCTCTCTCTCTCTCTCTCTCTCTCTCTCTCTCTCTCTCTCTCTCTCTCTCTCTCTCTAGCAATGCTGTCTTTTCCTCTCCAACTGTCCGTTACAGTATAGCCAGGAGACCTGGCCCTTATTAGACCAGAAAAGCGAAGTCTGTAAAAGATCAATGCTTCAGGACACACAGACACACTCTCAGGACACACAGACACACTCTCAGGTCTCACACAGACACACTCTCAGGTCTCACACAGGACACACAGACACACTCTCAGGTCTCACACAGACACACTCTCAGGTCTCACACAGACACACTCTCAGGTCTCACACAGATCAATGCTTCAGGACACACAGACACACTCTCAGGACACACAGACACACTCTCAGGTCTCACACAGAATCACCTACAGGAGTATTGGAATGGCACATTTACCCAGCAGAGTCACAAGAGGGGAGGAGAGGAGGAGAAGAGGGCAGGAATTGTTAGTTACAGTTCAGATACATTTTCATTTGGCTGAGGTGGCTGATGGATTGGTCTGTCATGATTTTGGATGATGCGGTGTGTCTGCCATTTTGCAAAGGTACATTAGAATGTACGACTTCAGTGCTGTGAGAACCCAATGCTGTCCTGACTGTTAGGCCAATAACACTTTTGGGTAAATCTTGAGCAGTAAGTAAGAAACAGTATATACTGATATAAGATAAGATATATACAGAATTATCTGGCAAGAGGGTTGAAAAGAGGTTCAGTTCTAACGAGGTTGTTGAAGTATAGTGTGTAGGCTATATGCTGTAGCATAGTAGACATGGGAAGAAAACATAAACAGGTCTAAAAGTAAAGCTACAAATAAGATCAATTTTGTGTGTGCACATCTTAAGCACTAATTGAGTAATGTGTCTGACATTATAAAGCTATCTCATCTCTTTTCTATCTCTTGACTATTCTCCTTTCAGGTGTTAGTACATGTTAGTCTTTTCTCAACTATAATAGTGATCTGTAAGCCAGATTTACTAACATGTTAGTCAATACTTATTTGTAATGCACAGTACTATAACACCTTATGTGTGATTAAACCATGGGTGTAGTGTTTTGTGCTGTTGTGCTCCTCTCAAAGAAATGTTGTTATCATATATATATATATATATATATATATATATATCCTTTATTTAACCAGGAAGATTCTCATTGAGATTAAAAATCTCTTTTACAAGAGCGTCCTGGCCAAGACAGACAGCAGCACAATTAACAGGGTTGCATGAAAAAAAACATCTAACTATTTACAATGAAAATAAAGAATAAATTACAGAATCAAAAATATCAAAAAATATTCATCAATGTTCGTCTCAAGTCATCAACATCAGGGATCAAACAGGGGCAATATGAGTCAGCCAAAACAGGCAGATGTGCCTGCCTCCAAGTTTAAATGCATCTAGTGAGACCAGCTCCTGAAGATTCAGGTCATTTTGCAACTGATTCCAAGCAGAGGGAGCAGCATACTTGAACACCCTTTTTTCCAAATCAGACTTTAGGGACAGATAGTAGGAGTATGTCCTGGGAGTGAAGACAGTATCTTCCTATACTTTTCTGAAGGAAGTAGATCCGTAGGTACAGTAAGATGGAAGCAGACCAAGAACAGCCTTATAAATAAAAAAAATAGGCCAATGGTTAAGTCTACAGGTGGACAAGGCAGACCAAGAACAGCCTTATAAATAAAAAATAGGCCAATGGTTAAGTCTACAGGTGGACAAGGCAGACCATCCAACACAAGCATACAAAGAGCAATGGTGAGTAAGGGCTTTAAAATGTGTATAAACCTCAGTGCTCCATGGTAGATAGTATCCAGCGAGTGTACGCATTACGAAGATGCATGCATGTATATAACATCGCCATAGTCCAGCACAGACATAAAGGTGGCAGCAACAAGTCTCCTTTTGGTCGAAGGAAAAGCAAGTCTTGTTTCTAAAATAAAAACCCAATTTTCACACCCAGTTTTTTCACCAATTGCTGAATGTGAGGCTTAAAAGAGAGAGAATCATCAATTCCAATTCCTAGATATTTGTATTAAGATACAGACTCTATCTCAGAGCCCCGACAAGTGGTGATAGACAGAAGGTTTAATGGCTTTGATTTTGTATTTGAAAACATCATATAAGTTTTGTTTTCTCAGCATTCAAAACAAGTTATAAATCAAAGGTATGTTGTACAGTATAAAAGCAAGTTGTAGCTGACAAAGAGCTTGGTTTGGTGTAGACACAGAGCAGTATATCACAGTATCATCGGCATGAAGGTGGAAATGTGCTTATTGTTCTAAGAGCATACCTCCTGCACCCAGTAGCATTGTTTCAGCTATGGCAGAATCATTGACCAAAAATTCAGAACAAAAGACTGAGGGTCTGGAAAATATGGAAAATATTTTCTGTACACGCATTTCCTGCAATCGGCATAGTTTTCAGCAATATTTCTAATCAGTAATTCGCTGGCTCCAGAGCCACAACACTGGAGAAAACCTGTTGTCCTGGGTCTATTTAGTGCCATGTATCAAGGGCACTATTTCACTTTGAGATAGAGTTCAGAGTCTGTGTCTTTGCACAAACAAGATTCACATTGAGCAAGTGTTTCAATGTATCTGTATCTACTCAGTATCTCAGGAATCAACATACCATATGTAGGCCTAACCAAAAACTGGCAGGCCTTATCAAATACACCAAAGGATATTATTTCTTTAAGAAGTGGAACATCCCTTTAGCTGTAGTACCCTGTGTTCATAATTCCTCTTCCGAACGCCCTTCCTCATAGAAAACTGTTGTGTGAACCAGAGCTAAACTGGTCTGGCGTTTTGACACTCTTTGGCAGTCAGGGTTTGAACTCAAAACAGTGGATTCAGAAAAATCAATACGTTGTGGCGTGGCTGTCAGCTCAGGCCCATGCCTAATGACAAGCATGACCTTTCAGCCAAACTAACTGGATGAGTGGCACCTCATAACGGCCGGGAGGATCCATCTCAACGCTCTCTCCACCACAGTGTGAGGAAAAGAGAAGGAATGATAGAAGTGTCATCCAAACATTGAGAATAATCTGATAATAATCTGATTCAAGATGGCGGCAGCGCGTGTATAGCCTTGCGCCTGACTAGAATCCGCAAGTATCACTATCAGGTATTGCACTATATCATTATTTGCACTTCTGGTTTGGATGCTGAACTGCATTTTGTTGTCTGGTACTTGAACTCTGCAATGACAATAAAGTTGAATCAAATCACCAGATCAAAATATAATAATTTGATCTGGTCCATTGTAACATAACCAGCAAGTCAAGTCCCCTCTTCCTCTAGAACAAACACACCCTGGTTTGCTAAATAAATCACAAAATGTCTTGCATGTACTCAATGAAGATGGTTTTCCTAATCCATGTCTTACCAACAAAATAGATATCTAGTATTCTAAATGAGAGAGGTTTTGATTTTTTTCTTTCTTTCTTTAAAAATAAATTCATAATATAAGCATACTCAGGACTAAAGAATGCAAACCCAAATGAGGTGTTGACTAATGGGACATACTGTAGTACAAACAAATACAATAAAAGTTTAACACTCTTCTCTATTGCTGTGACTTGAAATACCTTCAATGTTTCGACAGTAGGTCCTTTTTAATACTTTCAAGGAATAAGAAGGCATCACTGCGAAAGTGACACTTTTGTTTGTGGTACAGACCAGTGAATACTGAGCGATCTGTATTGTTGGGAGTAGAAAGTGAATGTGTAATGGCAAACTTTAAACTTTGTTGCCATTACTGTATTTCCACTGAATAGCATTCTAAAATGGCTTGTGTTTCAGAATCTGATTGAAAAATAGTATTAAACAGCTGGGATGTGAGGCATATGCTGATCTCTGAACCCATGCCAAACTTCATCAGCTCTTACTGTAGTTCTCTCAGAAAAGATTTCACCTGACTGGTTCATATGAAGGGCTTACCCACCTAGAGACAAACAAACCAGTCTATACTACTGTAAATGTATTATATTTCCCATCATTTCAACTCTCATACACCCTTCGGTTTCTTGCCAAACATCTCTAGAGAGCACGTAACACATTAGACAGTGGGTTTTCCACTACTTTCATGTGCAAATATGACACATCGTGCTCAGCAGGCACGGCGAAAAATCAGTTTGTCTAGCTCCAAACTTCTTCAAAGTACAACTCTCGTTGGAAATTGAAAAATTTGTTTTTCCAGTGCAAGGTCAAACCCATCTGAGGTAAATTATGTGTGCAGAATGGTTACTAATCAGGACCAGAGTGTTGCAGAGCCGCCAGAGTCTGGTCTGGGTCTGGCCGGGCCTGTGTTCAGTCCCATGCCTCCTCCTCCTATCTGTCCTTCATCGGTGTCTGTCTTCTGTCTGTTCCACGTCTGTGTGTGTGCATCTGTCTCTGTCCACCTGACATATGATCCCAGACGCCTGCAGACAGCTAGGGGAGCGGTGGTGCTCATCCCTCAGAACTGCTATGTGAGTGTGATAGATTGGTCCATTTCCCTTTCCTTTCCCTTGGTACTGGGGGGGGGGGGGGGGGTGATGAAGGGCAAGGAGGGGAGGAGAGGAGGGGTCACAGGTGGGGTGAGGGGAGAGGAGGGGTGATGGGTGCAAGCGGGGCAGAGAGGCAAAAAGAGGAGGGGAGAGGAGAGGACAGAAAGGGAATGGAAGGGAAGGGAGAGTGATCACTTTCACTCTTGCCCGGGTGACGCACTACGGCGTACGTCTGATCCTAACGGGGCCAACGGCGGTGTGTGAGAGCTAAGGAAGGGTGAGGGGGGCGGGATCAAAAGGTGGAGTTGAGAAATGACAGATACAATGGGGGGCTTTTTGAACGGTGGGGGACGATGAAGCGAGGGTTGGAGAAGTGGTCCCAGGCAATAGAGCGGTGGATGAATTCTGGGGTGGAGGGTAGGGGTCTGTGGAGGGTTTAGGGTGTAATGGAGGGGGGTGTACTGGAGACGGGGAGGGGGGTTGAGGTGAAAGTGCTTCCTCCCTCCATCCGGGAGGGCCCTTAACGTGGACAGATTTACGGCGAGACCCATCTGTCTGAACTGCACTTGGCATCCGTCCGGCCTTGCCAGACCAACCCCACGGCTCGGGGGTGCTTCGGGGGGGGGTGCTGTGATGTCTGTATCTAGGGGATGGGTGTACAGACAGGCTGGGGGAGGCTCTGAATCCCGACACCCGGTCGGCAGGCAAGCAGGGAGGCAGGGGTATCCCGTAACACGGCCGGGGGGCTTCAAAGTGGGCCATCGACTCTTCACCCCCGGGATGACTGACACTTTTATGACTGGGAAAAAGTCCTGCCGTCGAGGGGGAGGATATAGCCCTCATGTCTTGCGTTTAAGGTGTGTCTGATTCACTGCTTCTGTCAAGGCCGAGATACAAATACCAGAGCAGAGCAGGAGATGGTTCCTTAGCCCTTATCTGGTTGGTCTGGGGCAAGAGCTTCCCGAAACCCATGCATTTGGTCCCAAATTACATCTGGGAGACAATTGATGCTGCCATTGATCTGGTGGCTTTCCAGCTGGTGCTGATTATGTGATGTGCGCCCCCTGCTGCTGGGTGTGTCAAACACCTGCGAGCGAAACATCATTGGTTTTCCTGAGAAAAGACAATTGAGAGAGTATGTGCCGTATCAATTGAGTTGAAGTGGAGTGTCCACACTCACCCTGTTAACTTGAACAGATGACACTTTACAGAGGTAACGATCAACAAACCCTTAAATTATCAGATTTCACTATAAGTCACAACAATCAGTGTCTTTAACTAAACACGCAATAGCAGCTTTGATAATGACATGGCACACAAACACACGCACGCACACGCCACGCACGCATGCACGAACGCACATACACGTGCACGCACACACACACAAACACACACAATCAACTCTTACTGTCACTCTTTTAATGTATCAAACTCACTGGCTGTATATTTCTCATCCCAGATGTAATTTTACAGTCAGGCAGTGTGTCATCCTGGTCATTCAGCCTGTCCACTCATACCTGCTATGGCTACTAAATAGTATGGAGGCTCTCTCTCAGAGTCTCATAAAAAAAAGAAAATACAGTGGTAGCATGCTGACACCTGTTGGATGACTAGAAAACGGCACTCTATGGTTATGGACACAATGCTTCAGAGACACACAATAAATGAGTACCGGTATCTCAGTGATATAGTGTTCTGTACTATCAAATTGGTTTACAGTACAGTTGCTTGATGGTTTGCTAATACTTTATTAAAGAGCATGTATGATATGTTTTGTATTCAAAATGAAACAAAACTAAATCAATGGAGAAAAAAAAAAGAATATAAGATAAATACGATTTAAAAAATGAAGAATCCCCAACAATTTCACTCTTTTAATTAAGTTTATCAAGTGTAGTACAAACTGGTACTAACAGTTAGAAAGGGACTGAAGCTAAAAACTATGTAGCATCGGTAGTAGTCAAAAAGACTATGAAATCTAGCCCCAAAATGTACAAATAATTTAAAAAAACAATAACTTTGGACATAAACCCAGTATTTTCATTTACAGTTGCCTCTCCTTTCTCTGACAATGGTACATAGATGGTACCTCAAACCCCACCTCAAAGGAACAAATCATATCAGTTGTATTTTTGTATGAGGAGGTGGAATATAATCAAGGTGAAATCAGCCAGCATAGTGCCTCTTTATAAAACATGTATGTCAGAAGCTAAAATCAGATGCATTTACCAGATATCTCAACAGATCTAATCTCCAGTCCCACAGTTCTATACAAGTGTACTGCAGGGACGTGCGGTCCAGGGAGGCAGAGCCTCAACTGTCATACTCCAATGAAAATCGCTGTTAAAAAGAAATTATTTATATATAGATATATATGTGTGTGTATTACAGTTTTTCTCAATCGCTTTCAAACTAACATTGAAACCTGAGATACAATGACTAAAACCTGAAACTCGTGTACCTTATCTCACACCAATTCTGAGTAAATACAAAAACATTTCCTGTTTATCAATCATTTTGCAGTTCTAAACCACACTTTTTACAGAACACTACACACAATCCTCTACATTTGGCACAATCTTTTCTGCAAAAATACAAACACATTTCCTGCTTTTCACTCATTTTGCAGTTCTAAACCACACTTTTTACAAAACACTAAACACAATTCTTTACATCGGCACAATCTTCATTGCTAAAATCTCTTGTGTTCACATGGAAAACACTACCATTCAGAACCACCAATCATACAATCACACTCCTCATATGGGCAAATACCTATTGATTTTGAATTAGCAATCATAGCTTTAGCGATAAAAGGGCCAAATGTGAGCTCTCCTGTGTTGGAGAACAATGGATGCAAACTTTGCAAAAAGAGGTAGAGCAAGAGGTGTGAGTCAGAGGAGGAGGAGGAGGACGAGCAAGAGCAAGAGGACAAGACAACGACCTAATAGAGAAATTGCCTCTGATGAGATTTGGGCCACTTTGGTTGACCACGTTGATGGTCAACGTGGGTTCCACCCTCGCAAAAAGGACGGCAACGGGGAAGGAACGTCATCGGCCAGTGTGACATTGTTGAGGTTCCTGGCCAGCAAGGGGGGAACATCACCATGTGCTCAGCTATAAATTACTAAGGTGTCCTCCATCACCATTCAACCCTTGGCCCCTACAATAGTGCCCATCTCATCACTTTCCTGGACACACGACACAATATCCTCACCCTAGCCGAGCAGATGGATAGCCAAGAGCAGCCCAGGTATGTAGGCATCTCGGACAACATACAGTACGTTTCCACCGGGCTGCTCTGGTCCGCAACTGGTTCAATCTGCCACCATATTCTCCATTTCTCAACCCTATTGAGGAGTTTTTTTGAGGAGCTGTTAACGGGCCTCATACAGGATCGTTACAATACATTGTATTATTCATCAGCAAGCGTTGTGCAAGTCAGTGCTAAAACGTTGTCATGTGGTTGATGTTGTTACTACAACAGTTAATTTCATCAGAACGCGAGCATTAAATCACAGGCAGTTTGTTTCACTATTGGAGGAGCAAGAGAGCGAACATGGTGATGTCAGGTACCACACAGCTGTCAGATGGCTCAGCCTGGGCAAAGTGCTAAAAAGGTTTTGGGTTCTGAAATCAGAGATAAAGGAGTTTTGTGAGATGAAAGGCAAAACCATCCCAGAGCTGTCTGATGAGGACTGGATGGCAGATTTATCATTTGCTGTTGATGTGACTGCAATGATGAATGAACTGAACACACAACTGCAGGGCAAGGGCCTTTTTGTTCATGAAATGCATAGCATGTGAAAGCCTTCATGACAAAGTTGCAATTCATTTCAAGGCAACTAGGCAGCAACAATCTCGAACACATGAAAACCCTGAAAGAAGTCAAACCATCAGCTGATCACCGGCACAGGTACTCATCAATGTTAGGAGCACTGCATGATGAATTTTCAAGGCGTTTTCAAGATTTCAAAAAGGTTGAGGATGAAATGCAGCTGGTTTCCTCTCCCTTTACCTGCAGTGTTGATAGTGCACCCACTGATGTTCAGCTTGAACTCATTGACCTGCAGTCTGATTCACTACTGAAAGAGCACTTCAAGTCAGCATCACTGCTAGAGTTCTACTCTGCTCTCAAGGAGGAGAACTTTCCAAACATGAGGAGACATGCTCAGAAGATATTGGTTCTCTTTGGATCCACCTACATATGTGAACAGACATTCTCAGTCATGAAGTTTACCAAATCCAGGTACAGATCCTCTCTCACTGATGAACATCTGTCAGCTGTGCTTCGCATCTCCACCTCAGACATTCAACCTGACTTTGATGGACTTGTTAAAGCTCAACAGAGACTGGATTTCTCACACTGAATGAAAAAAAAAGAACTGAAGAACACTAAAATGTGGGAATATAACAAGTGAAATGGGACACTTGATCCTTTTCTTTTTTTCTGCACAGTAAAAAAAAAGAACTGAAGAACACTAAAATGTGGAAATATAACAAGTGAAATGGGACACTTTTTTTGTGCACAGTTCTGAAAACATTAAATGTTTAATATAGGCATGTAAAGTCAAAAAGGCTACAAAACTGGGACACTTTTCTTTACACAGTTACACAGTTCAGTGACATGTGTAAGAGTAAATTATTCAATAATGGCAGCCTGTTTCGTTTCAAGATGTATAAGAAAAGATATTTAATATTCTTCTGCAGAAAGAGGAAGTTTACAGGTCCGTCAGACGAGTCTGAACGTTTCAAAGTTCCTCCCAAAAGAGATGATCATTCATTACAGGACAGTATTTATACAATTCAGGTTTCCACAGGTAAGGGGTCCGCCCTCGGGTGAGGTTTAGACCAATCATGAGCAATGGGTGTGGACTTGTACATTGATGAAGATGATTCTGATGAAGGCTAGGGGGGAAACGGCCCCCACTTTCTCCTAGTTACACAAAGGTGAAAAGGGGACACAATAGCCACAAACTGGTTTAGTCTGGTCTTAGAGTACTGGGTCTGGGGCAACACAAAGGTCCAAAACTGCTCTAGATGGTAGGGCAATCAGGTCTTTGTAATCATGTAAATGTGTCTATTGTCTTAGCCCATGTCAAGCTTCAAGTAGAGAAACTGGTTCTATTGTGTGACAACAGGAAATCATCTTCTACAGTCTGCTGCAGACATTCAACCCAAGATTATGTTTGATTCTTAAATGTAGCTTATTACATATAATAATTTTCTCTCACACATGTCTTGTTTATTTTGGCTACAAAGATGATGTGATGTCTTTAGAAAGCAAAAAAAAAGCCTTGTTTCAATAGTACATGAAACTCAAAATGCCCTTTGTTATTAATGTGACTGAAAATTAGTCAAATGTTTCACATTTTGTTTATCATTTTGGAAATTCTATTTGAATAAATGATATTTTTGAAAGCTAACCTCACCTTTTAATTGCCAAAGAGTAACATACACTCTTACCAGCGGTCAAAACAATGCCATTTACTGCTTTTTATATAGAAATAAAATGCAATTATGCATAATTGAGTTCGGAATTTTGGCCCGGCCCTCCAAAATATTTTCAGTTGCTCATTTGGCCCCCTGGGAAAAATAATTGCCCACCCCTGATCTAGAGCCTCCTCCTCCTCCACTCCTGGAGTCAGAGCCACTTCATCATCTAGAGCCTCCTCCTCCTCCACTCCTGGAGTCAAAGCCACTTCACCTGCTACAGCCTCAAAATCCTCCTCCTCCACTCCTGGAGTCAGAGCCACTTCATCATCTAGAGCCTCCTCCTCCTCCTCCACTCCTGGGGCCTCATTCATAACGGGTGCTTAGATCAAATGTTGATCTTACCCGTGTCGTACGTAGAAAACCACGTCAATGTAGTGATTTATACAATTTCAACGTGAGTCAATTTGATCGTGGAAACGATCGTAGCTCGACGTCGAGTATTCAACTTGCTTACGCACATTACCTACTGGTTATGCAGAGTTATTACAGGCATGTGAGCCGCACTGGAAAAACGTTGCCTACTGTAATTCATGCGAAGTTTAAGTGGCTCGTAATAAAATTAACGATGTTGTTACCAGCCGAGAAAATGGGTTAAATTCAAGATTTAAAGGGAACTAATGTTTATGATTGTATTTCAGTCTTTCTTTATATCCCTCCGGAGCTGTCTATCTCTCTTCAACATGCCTATGCCTTGCCCGGCCACGCGCTAAATGATACTGGATTTCGAGTTGAGTCGGGATAAGGGGGAATGGCACCCCCCCCTGAAATAAAAACAGTCCAAATCATCCCCCTTCTAAAACTGCCATCCCCCCTTTCCATCCCTTATGTCATTTTATCAATGAACGTGGTATTACTGCCCTCTCCCGCTTCCAGACGCACGCCTACCCTATAATATACTATTAACGCCCTGTGATAGCGGCTCAAATAGCGGCTGAATGAAGCCAAGTGCTATAATATAATATAATACAGACAGTATATAATATTGTCAGTATTGTCTGTCTGTATTATATTATATTATAGCACTTGGCTTCATTCAGCCGCTATAATTGAGCCTCTATCACAGGGCGTTAATACAAACCTCATTCACCTGCGTTCAATTCCAAGTATGTTTGGTATTTATAGAAGGAAGCACGTACGCAACTTTAAACCATCTCAGCCCGTTTTGTAAATAATGCTTACGTCCGTTTAGAAAAATGTGCTTACGTGAAAGTCAAAGATGACGTTCAAGTACTTCTTTATGAATGAGGCCCCTGGAGTCAGAGCCACTTCATCAGCCTCCTCCTCCTCCTCCACTCAAAGCTGGTCCCACAGAAGAAACCCTGAAACGGACATCAGGGGCCTCATTCATAAAGAAATACTTGAACGTCATCTTTGACTTTATATATATTATAGGGTAGGCGTGCGTCTGGAAGGGGAGAGGGCAGTAATACCACGTTCATTGATAAAATGACATAAGGGATGGAAAGGGGGGATGGCAGTTTTAGACGGGGGATGATTTGGACTGTTTTTATTTCAGGGGGGATGACATTCCCCCTCATCCCGACTCAACTCGAAATCCAGTATCATTTAGCGCGTGGCCGGGCAAGGCATAGGCATGTTGAAGAGAGATAGACAGCTCCGGAGGGATATAAAGAAAGACTGAAATACAATCATAAACATTAGTTCTCTTTCAATCTTGAATTAAACTCATTGTCTCGGCTGATAACAACATCGTTAATTTTATTACGAGCCACTTGCATGAATTACAGTAGGCAACGTTTTTCCAGTGCAGCTCACATGCCTGTAATAACTCCGCATAACCAGTAGGTAATGTACGTAAGCTAGTTGAATACTCGACGTCGAGCTACGATCGTTTCCACGATCAAATTGACTCACGTTGAAATGTTATAAATCACTACGTTGACGTGGTTTTCTACGTACGACACGGGTAAGATCAACATTTGATCTAAGCACCCGTTATGAATGAGGCCCCAGGTGTAGCCAAGCTTCAGGCATAATCACTTCACTGCCAAAAAGCAGAAAAAGTGAAAAGCACTATAGTAAGTATTACACTTATTATTATTTAATGCTGTTTTGGTATTTTTCAGTGATCGCTCACTTCAAAACAAAAACTGTGTTTGTTTGGTGTTATACTAGACAGCTGCCATCTCAAGGTGGGTCTTACTATTAACCTGACAAAAATGTCAGTATGCATACAGTAGCATTCCATAGTCTTAACATCATATGTTTCTTTTACCTGCACAGAAACTGGCTGATTGCAGACACCAAAGACTAGAGGAACCTCTAGTCTAGAGGAAGACGTGTGGATTAAGTGCAATACAAGACACATTCAGTTCATGTGTTTTTTTGTGTTTTTAGTTCCTTGTTCAAGTTGTAAGCTTGCTCCGTTGGCACAATGTAAATAAAAAACTTGCACTGAAAAGTTATGTAGATGGTTGATTATTTGTATGTCAGAGTCAACCCTTGCAATAAGTATCAGTTTTATTTCATGAATTGAAAACAGCATTGATATCACATAAAATCAAACTGGCAATAGAAAAGCTGTTCTAAAGAATCTTCTTCCCTTAAAACGCTAAAGTTGTAAAATACAAACATATAGTGGAGGTTAAAATGAGAATATGACTTGGCTTGAACACATTTTCAGTCAGGAGATTATTTTTTTTGCTTTAATCCCTGCGAGGGTAGGGCTGGACGGGTCAAAGTGGGCCAGGATGGGGGTTGTGGTGAGCTGGATCTTCAGCGAGTGGAACGCCATTGAGCATGCTGCAGTCCACTTCCATGGCTCCTCTTTCTTGAGCAGTTGGCGAAGGGGAGCTGTGGTCTGAGAGTAGTGGGGTAGGAACCGGAGGTAATAAGCTGTCATGCCCAGGAATGAGGCTACGTGGGAAGCAGAGGTGGGCTCCGGAATCCGGTGTATGGCGTCGACATTGGACAGGAGAGGTGTGATGCCCTTTGCTGTGAGGCGAAACCCCACAAAGTCGATGGCGGTAGCGGCGAAGGAGTATTTCTCTGTGTTCAGGGTCAGATTATTGTCCAGGAGGGCTGCAAACACCCTGTGAAGCCGCTCGTTGTGTGTTGGCACATCTGGGGCATGGACCACGATGTCATCCAAGAACACAGCGACCCCAGGGATACCAGCAAGGATGGTGGTCATGACCTTCTGGAAGCAGCTGGGGGCGGAGCTAAGCCCGAAAGGCATTCGGGTGTACCGGAAGACCCCAGCGTGCGATTCAAAGGTTGTCAAGTCTCTGCTGGCTGGGTGGAGGGGTACCTGGAGATAGCCCTGGCGCAGGTCGAGCTTTGTGAAAACCGTGGAGCCGTAGAAGTGGGTGGTCAGCTCCTCTGAGGTAGGCAAGGGATATTTATCTGGAATCACCGCCTTGTTGACAGACCGCAGGTCCACACAGACTCTCAACCCCCCTGACTTTTTCTTAGCGATGACCAGGTTTGAAATCCAGGGGGCGGCGTTGACCGGCTCGATGATGCCTGCCTGCAGCAGCATGTTGAGTTCCTTTGTGACATCATCCCTCAGAGCGAGAGGGATCCGGCGCAGGGGCTGCATGACTGGTGACACCTCTGTGTTTACCAGGGGTCTGTGTGTGAAGGCTGTGAGGCAGCTCAGTCCATCGAACAGCGCTGGCCATTTCTGCTCCCAGGTGGAGGTGACATGTTGAATGGCTGACCCACTGTCGTCATGCAGTGTGAATCCCAGGCCCGTGAACAGGTCGAGGCCCAGCAGATTGGCACCCTGCTTAGCGATGTGGAATGGGAATGCAGACATGTGCTTAGATCCATGGTGCACTGGTACCTGAAGGATGCCCACAATCTCTATCTTAGAGCTATCATATCCGCACAGAGGAGTGGAGGGCTGCTGCAATGGCAGGTGGGCAAATAATTTGTTGTAGGTGCTGAGATTGAGAAGAGACGCAGCCGCGCCTGTATCCAGTAACAAGGGAAGGCTGACCTCACCCAGCTGCACTGTGCATGTTTTAAAGCTCACATGGTTTGTAGACACAGTTCTAATTTCAGTATGGCCGCTGCGAGTTGAGCGGGGTCTGGACTGTGGGGGATGAGCCGCAGGAGCAGACCTGCACACTTTAGCAAAATGGTTGGGCTTCAAACAGTTCCTGCATGTCTGCCCTCGAGCTGGGCAGTTAGGAGCCCGGGCATTGTGCGAGCTAGCCCCACAGTTATTACAGCTATCAGAGCTATGTGTGTTCCCCTGTCTGCGAGCTTGCTGCACTGGGAACCACGCATCTGTGTCCTCTTGACTGTCCTGGTAGGCAGGCTGAAGCTGTTGCGTGAGTGGGGGCGGAGTCGGAGCGTGAGCTGGCAGTCAGCATGCTAGTACACTGTAACGCTGATTCTACTTGCAAGGCTTTACCTAGAGCATCATCTAGTGTTAGCTCATCTGGCTCCAAAAGTAATTTCTCCCTGATTTTCTCACACAATGTCCCTTCAATAAGCTGATCCCGTACGATTTGATCGTGAATCACCCCGTAGTTGCATTTTCGCGCCAAATCCCTGAGATCGGTCACGTAGCTCAGAACAGACTCACCAGGGCGTTGAAGCCGTTTTCGTAGCTTGTACCGCCGGAGAAGCACCCGTTGTTTGCCGGCAAAGTGATTAGTGAGGAGAGCGACAGCTTCCTCGTAGGTCTCAGCGCAGCCGAGGGCTCGGAATATCCTCTGACCCTCCGTACCGAGACAGTGACGGAGCAGCCCATGGCTTCTAGGTAGACAGTAAAGTCATCCAGCCATCCTACCCACGGAATCGGAGGCTAGCCGGGCAGAGACAAGAAAGGTGCCGGTGGTGGCAAGGTAAATTCAGCCATCTTCGTCGCCAATATTATGTTTGTGTTATGCTAATAAATGTAGATCCACACAGGTATACAAACTGAGCTCCGTTTACTGTCAAGTGCCATTCATTCTGACAACACACACACAGGTCGTAAAGCTCTAACGGACGTACAGAACGTGACGTTGTAAAGTGCAACAAAGTGCTGCAATGACATACTGTGGTACATAACACGCCTCCGCCAACTTTGGACCCGGAAACACGTCACAACTTAACAACCGAATAGCTTGTACACTAGGGCTGTTACGATTATTCGACGTCATCGACGTCATCGATTACGTCAATACGTCGGTTGCCGTAAAATGCGTCGGTTAGTCGTAAAAAACAAAATGGCTGCGACCAGTGCAAACACGGAGGCAGAGCCGGCGGCTAAAAGACTTCGCCCACGATCGTCCAAAGTATGGGAGTACTTTACAAAAAAAGAAACCAATGGCAATGTGGTGGTCTGTAAACTGTGCAAAAATGAATTGGCCTATCACAGCAGTACGACTGCAATGAACGAGCACCTCAAGCGAAAGCATCCTGGAGCGCTTTGTGAAGACAGCCGCAAGCTAGCACCGTAAGTCAGCGTTGTATTTCTGTTCACTTTTCCGGCCGTGTATCAGTGAAAAATGGATAGCTACTAGCTGGCTAGCTACGGTAGCCTTACTAGCCTATTGTTATTGTGGTGCTCGCACCTACTGTACGTTATCTAGCTCGTAGCTCGCATGCTACGTTAGCATCAATGTAGCTAATCATAACATAGCAGCGAGAGTAACGTTAGCTATGTAGCTGGCTAGCTACGGTAGCCTTACTAGCCTATTGTTATTGTGGTGCTCGCACCTACTGTACGTTATCTAGCTCGTAGCTCGCATGCTACGTTAGCATCAATTTAGCTAATCATAACATAGCAGCGAGAGTAAAGTTAGCTAGCCATGTAGCTACTAGCTAGCTATGTGTTGTGGTGATGGACAGACTTCTAAATGGCCATGTTGGCTAAACATAGCAGTGAGGTGGAAATTAAGGGGCCTACACATGATAAGAAATGTGTGCTTTTTTTATTTTCAGGAAGCAAAGCAGTGTGGAAAACTTTTTCCACAAAAAGAGCACAACTCCATGCACACCCCAGATGGCTGCTCAGCTTTCTAACAGCATCTTACAGATGATCGTCAAGGACATGAGACCTGTTGCTATTGTGGAGGGTCAAGGCTTTCGTGAGATGATCAACACATTTGAAGTTAACTTTTATATTTTATAATATTATATTTTATGTTGAGATTGTTATTGTTAAAGATTGTTACTGAGAGTAAACGGTATTCCGGTTAGAATTTCACTTTTTTACAGAATTTACTGCATTCCTTGCACTTTTCCTTTTACTTGAAGTTAACTTTTATATTTTATAATATTATATTTTATGTTGGACTGTAAGAAAGAGAGGATCTTTTTTGTTGTGTGGAATATTGCCCTGCAGTGCAAGAATAATTGAATAAAATACTGAAATGTTGATAAGAGAAGTTTTTGACATTTATTTGGGGAAAATTAAGTGATACATTAATCGAACAGCAAAAAAATAATCGTTAGACTAATCGTTAAATTAGTCGTTAGACTAACCGACTAATCGCCAAAATAATCGTTAGATTAATCGTTAGAAAAATAGTCGTTTGGGACAGCCCTATTGTACACACATCTAAAGCTTGACAGCGAGCTAGATGCACTGACAAAGAAATGACATAGGAAGTCCTTGAAAGTTTGTGAATTTGAGAAAAAAAATCAAAGGCCTTGGTGGGTCATTGAAAATGCTTGAATTCCCCCCTCCTCTATCTCTCCCCCAATTTTTTTTTAAATATTTTTTTAAATGTTTGACGTAATTATAGTAGGTAAGTCACATTGCTTAACTTAACCCAGTAACTTAACACATATTTCACAATATATTGTTTTGCTGTGCTGTGGTAGAGAAGGCGAGACCATCTACTGTTCAAGCCTCTACATTCAAAAGCCTCTCTTTTTAATTGTTGTCTGTGAGCGGATAGTTCCTGTAATATAAATTCTCATCTAGATCTGTCTCAAACTATGCCGTGTTGGGTCCTTGAATTTGAGGGAATTGAGTCTTGAAAGTCCTTGAAAAGTGCTTGAATTTAATGTTTCAGAAGGTGTGGGCATCCTAATACTAAATTCGGCAAAATTTCTGAGTATGCGGCATATTGGCCCCCAAATCATTTTACAACTTGTTTAGCTATTATATTCCAACGTTTCTGTCGAAACCTGCAGTAACTAACGTAGCTAGCGAACGTTAGCCTACAGAGGAATTAAAGATTGGGGGGAAATTTCTTAATGTCAAATATATAACACCTAATTTATGTAAGCCCTTTTAGAGCACAAGGGATTTGCCGTTTCAAAGTCGTCTTAAAACAGCTGAATCTGCAAGGCATCTTTTTCTACAGAAAATAGGGGACTTTCTTTAAAATAGAGCTCCGGTAGTTGACGTCACGCAACCTGGAAATCGGAGTAATGGTCCTTAACGCCACCATTTTGGCAGAGTAGCGCCAGAAAGTGGAAGAGCGTCCAGTCTGCTTCTTCAATTAAAAGTTATTTTGCAGAAAAAGGGCATTTTATTTCAATCACCCACAGCAGCTACAGGAAACATAGCCACCGAGTGAGGCTCCAATATACGGGTGTTTTTCTACTCTGCCAATATGGCGCTGTAAACAAAGTTACGTGACGCCCGGAGCTCTATAGGTGGCATCTCTCAAATCTGCATACACACCTTCCTTGGGAATGTCCCTGGAACATGTCTGCAAGTTATGGGTTTTGAAAAAATTTCTTCAGTGTTTCCAAAATGGGAACATATGCAAATGTATCAGTTACAATAACCTGGTCGCCCTTGCTTGCTAGCTATGCGCCAGTGGACCTCGGGCCTCTCCCGGCCGCCTTGCCTTGGTCTGTTCCGCCGCTGGGGCACCTGCCTGGCTAGCCTGGTGCGGATGATAACCTTCTGCAAAACAAAAACATCTTTGGCTCACTACTTATGGAAATAGTAGCTTTACTCACCTATTATTATTAATATATATTTTTCCAGATTGAAAAAGAGCAAAATGTTGTTTTCTAAATAGGTTTCTGGCATTGTTCAGAGGGCCGGTCCAAATGTGGGGGCGGTATGTATTATACAAATAGACAGAAGAGAGAGAGAGAGAAAAGGAAGAGAGAATAGAGTAAGAGAGAATGAAACAAAGACCAAAAAAGAAAGGAAACGTGAACTTGGTCCATTTGTACTTCCCCTGCCAGGCATGAGTCCTCCACATAACAACATGGCGTCTTCCTTCTCCTCAGTACGACAGCAGAAGCAGCACCATCTCTGATGTCTACAGATCATCCACTCAGCTCTCCCCTCATCACTTTAACCGTTGTCACAGCCTGTAGGAACTTTCTGTTCTTCACAGTATTCATGTATTTCAGGAGTTTCCCCTTCAGATCCACATTCCGTGTGAACGTTTCTTAAAGTCCAATTCCGGTGAGTTTCTTGAAGTGGACTGCCATCTCACGTTCGTCGAACCAAAATGGCCACTCTTCCAGGAGGACTTTTATATTTTTTACCCTGGTTGACTTGTTGACGCTGTGTGTAGAAAGTCGACGTCATTATAAGCTTGACCTCCTCTGGATTAGCAGAAGTTTGCTGAGACATCATCTTCAGTTTTTCTTTCTTTGCCTGCTGGCTCTTGTGACTGTGGTAAACCTGCCTCTCTAGTTATGCGCTGACGCTTTCTTTGTTGTCTGATAGGTGTGTTCTTTAAATATTTGTCTTCACTAACTGTAGCCAGGTGAGGCCTCATAGCTCAGTGGTTAGAGCACTGGTCTTGTAAACCAGGGGTCGTGAGTTCAATTCTCACTGGGGCCTTTCCAAGGACACATTTTTGACCCCACAGGGCAGGAACTTCAACTGCCAGTTAATGCACCCATAGGTGTCCTGGATTGCTGCTCTCTTTTCTGGAGGGATTTCTTCTGAGTCATCAGTGCGATGACTTAGTTTTATTATTTTTGGGGTTGTAGATCGCTTCACATTCTCTATCCTGTTTTGAAACTGCTTGACTAGAGAGTGGTACCCTGGCCCGATCACGTCTTGCAGAGATTGGGGACAATCTTTTTGGCAACTTCAGTTGATCTCCTTTTATTTCCTCCAGAGAGGTGTGTCTCTGACATCATTGCTGTGTTGATCATTTTGGAAGGTTTACAAGTTGAGCAGGCATTACCTGGGGCAGCCGTAGTCCAGCTGGCAACACAGAGACTGGATGAACCAGGACCCCTGCTTCGTATCCCGGTAGGAGACATAATCCTCCACAGTAGATCTGGCCATCAGGAAATCTGCCCATGCAGGGATGTGAACGCTGGATCACCATCCTCCTCTTCCTTCTCCTCCTCTTCTTCCTCTTCCACTTCCTCACAAGTCAGACTCCACCACCGTTGGGTCGGTCTGTGGTGATTTTCGCAATGGCGGCGTTAAACACGGCGATGTTATTCGCCGCCGCCGCCGCCTGCGCACCGAGCTCATCAGAGCTTTCTGATTCTGACACCGGCACCGACCACTCAGCTGGGTGAGGGCGGCGTGATGTCAGGGCCGCGTCCTAACGATTCCCACCGTGGTTGGGCGCTCCGCCACGCCCCCAGCGGGCTCGCCACGCCCCCAGCGGGCTCGACGCACGCGCACGCGCAGAGCACTGGTCTTGTAAACCAGGGGTCGTGAGTTCAATTCTCACTGGGGCCTTTCCAAGGACACATACTTTTTGCCGTCGCCACGCCCCCAGCGGGCTCGATTGCGAAATGGCATACATTTTGCCGACGCCGGACTGCATACATTTTCGCGCACTGCGTGGCTATTTTAAACATTACCGTTTCAATCAACCACGTAATATGTCACTGTCAGATATTTATTCACCAGAACTAGTAAAACAGAGGTAGAGGACAACAGAGGGGCCAGAAAAGTGAGCTGTCAAAAAATATTCCCTGACCTCTCTTAACGAGACGAGCGATAAGTTACATTAAATTACAATATCAGAGCATAAAAACATCACAGGAGAGACATGGCAAATGTGCGTCCATGAGTGTGAGTCCATCCCAGTGTGAGTCCATCCCACCCTCAGAAAGGCTGTAAATTTCAAAATAAAAGTGGGTAACATTAATATCACAAGAAAAGAGGATATTACATACCTGGGCTCCATCTTAGAGGCAAATCTTTCCGGAGATAAAATGGCAGCAAAAGTAATCAAAAAAGTGAACCATAGAACTAGATTCTTGTACAGGATATCCTCACTTGTCAGTAAAAACACACTGAGGACCCTATCAGGAGCTCTCATTCAATGTCACTTCGACTATGCCGTAACATCATGGTACTATAGAACCACAAAGGCCCAAAAAACAAGACTCCAGACAGCCCAAAATAAACTGGTTAGGCTTCTGCTAGGCCTCAACCCTAGGACACATCTAACCGCTGCTCATTTTTTTAGCCTTGATTGGCTACGAGTAGTTGACAGAGTGCAGCAGCTTGCACTGGGCCTGGTCTTCAAGATACGCTACACCACAAAGACACCCAAGTACCTGTCAACATACTTCCAAAAAGTGAACAACGTCCACACATACAATACCAGAGGAAGCTCCATGAACCACGTTCAACCGCGTTGCACCACAAACAAGGGGTTAAACTCGTTTGCAAACTATGCAGTAAAAATGTGGAACGCCCTTCCTATAATCTTAAAGGAGTGCAAAACACTGCCCACCTTCAAAACCACTCTCAAAAAACATTTACAGGAGGCTGCAATCCGTAACTGGACCCTCTAAATCAAAAATCAGATTAAAAGACCCGAACTACCCACTGTACATACTTTGTGTTTTGTCCCCCGCCCCCACCTGTGGTGTATGTCCCCACCTGTCCTACCTGCTGTACATACCTTATGTTTTGTTGTATTGTTCTTCCCATGATGGATGTAAGTTTATCTTGTAGATAGTACTAGTTATTTGTCTGTATTATCTTGTAGATAGTACTAGTGTTTTTGTCTGTCTTACATGTAACGATGAATTGAGAATCAAGGACCCCAATTGAAATAAGCCAGTGGCTTTCTTGGGTTTTTATCCTGTTAGTTGACCTTGTATGTAATATGTACTTTCATGTACCTACTTCTGCAAATCTTCTAATAAAGTTTTCAATCAATCAATCAAAACCAGCTAAGCAGTTTTTGAGTCGATTACCCCTACCAGCTTGTCTCCTATCTGCCATGTCCAAAACCAAGCTCTGCCTCTTGTTTAGTTATTTGTCAGACAATGCCACCACGTGTAAACTTTCCTTTTCACTATTGGTGGTAGAATTCTGGTAGCATTCTGTCACAAATCATTCTTAAGACACTTCTCCACCCACTCCACCCAGCTTGCACTATCTTCTTCACCTCTATTTTACGCTCTCCATTACTTTGGATTGTTGACGCCAAGTATTTCAACTCATCCACATCCTCCTTGTTACCTCACCAATTCACTGATTCCCTCATTCACTGGCTCAAACTTAACATAATGTTGATATGATTCTGTCAACAGCTGCAAGGACAGACACATGCCTGACTTCCCATTGGAAGTCAGGGTAAAGAACACCCACAACCACAACCTGTTTGTGGCCGAGGCCCTTGGGCACAGAGATGTGGGGAAGGCATCAATTGAGAGCCTGACGAGGCTTTTTGAAATCGGCCACTCTCCCACATCAGCACTTTGTGTGTTGAAGCACGACCTGCAAATGCAGTATGGCGTGAGATATGTCCATGCCTCAGCGAACAGAGAGATCTGCCCAGACCTCCAGTTTGTCCAAAGGTGCACCTTTTTTTTAAGATCATATTGTAGTTATTATGTATGTATTGTCAAAAGACCCCTCACATGATTGGGGTTGAGACTGTATAATACTATGTTGATGATGGTTGTGTATGTGTCACACATTTGAACACATATGAGCAGTGGAGTGGGATGTATAGTTTGAAACGGTATACAGCATGCATATTATAACTTTATTGGCTAACATTTTTTTGTTCAGACTCTTCCAAAAGGTGTGCAGGGGAGAGTATGGTGCACAGCAAGGCCCTTCTATGCTGGAAGCTCTGGAACGACAGGTGGTGGAGTACAACACCAAGTGTGGAGAAGTGTGTGCCAGGATGACCACTTCCTCTGCTGGAGCTCCTCTCATCGCGATATAATCGACTCAAAAACTGCTTAGCTGGTGGGATGGACTCACACTCATGGACGCACATTTGCCATGTCTCTCCTGTGATGTTTTTATGCTCTGATATTGTAATTTAATGTAACTTATCGCTCGTCTCGTTAAGAGAGGTCAGGGAATATTTTTTTACAGCTCACTTTTCTGGCCCCTCTGTTGTCCTCTACCTCTGTTTTACTAGTTCTGGTGAATAAACATCTGACAGTGACATATTACGTGGTTGATTGAAACGGTAGGCAAAATGTATGCCATTTCGCAATCGAGCCCGCTGGGGGCGTGGCGACGGCAAAATGTATGCCGTTTCGGAGTCGAGCCCGCTGCGCGTGCGTCGAGCCCGCTGGGGCCGTGGCGAGCCCGCTGGGGGCGTGGCGAGCCCGCTGGGGGCGTGGCGGAGCGCCCAACCACGGTGGGAATCGTTAGGACGCGTCCCTGCCGTGGTCCTACTGCAGCACCCGCTGAATATAAACTATAACAACTATTTCGGTCTCTACAATAATAATATATACAGTAACTTCAGGTTTGGCCAACATGGCTGCCAAGGAAGTGACAGGTTTAGGGTGAGGATAACTCTACAAGGAGACATCTTGGAAGCCACGGCATATTGGCCAATGTTGTTGTTATTGTAGGTTCTTGGCAAAAAATATTTCTTAATATGTCGCAGCAAAATGACTACTAGGACTGTGTAGTTGATTGACTTACTTTAGACACTTATTGTTAGTTGCATTGGATGAAGCGTCTGCTAAATTACTTGAATGTAAACATGTAAATGTAGAAGTTGAATTTATGTGGCTTGGAAAAAATATTTTAAAAGTGACGCAACACCTGGAAATGTAACAATATCAGCATCTAACATACCGTCATAACAGAGAATAAAAAGGAAATAAACAAACAAACAAACTACGCAACTGTTAGTTCTCAGACCAATATTAAATGCAAGCGTAGACTATATAAACACTGAATCATGTAAACCTACATTTAAAAAATGGGGAAATAAATAAGGAAACAATCCTGAAATGCATTATCTTTTATTAAAATCAGCCAAAAACATCCAGTGAAGTTAGGAAAAGTTGTCGACTTCTCTCTTCATTTCCTAACATTTGAAAAAGATGAAGAGAAATTAACACTGGTGGTTCATCATTCATTATACAACAGTTAGTTCCGACCAAGTCATTTCATTGGACAAGAGGCATTCCATGAGTGCCGATATACAGTAGAACAGCACTGGGACTTTTAACTATATGTATCACTCCGCCGCACAGGTTTTCTATTAAATGACCGTTAATACAAGTAGCTAGCCTGTGGATGTTTGTGTTCGGGTTACTAGGCAACAGTACAGTTGAAGTTCAGTCGCAGAACAATTTTTTGTTGGCGGAGCCAAAATAAATGATTAAATAAACAAACAAATCATAATCTGTTGTCGCTTATTACAGTTAACTAATAAATGGCGCTGTAGAACAATATCACACTTGAGGTCGTGCTGTTATACTGAATATCAGCACGGCTGTGATCGTCTTCGGTACCCGGCCTGCGGCCTCGTACCTACGACCGAATGGCATCATCGTAATGCATTAGGAGGAACACTGATTCCATTGCATGCATTACAATAAGCCCGTCCTCCGATTTCTACCTCCACTAGCCTCCCATGCTAGAGACACACACACAACTGACTAGTTGTGGCCACGTACCTGTATGAGCTCTGTCTTATCGTAGGCCTTGCGGTGTCTGTAGATGCTCTGACACAGCAGAGCGTAGAGCTTCTCTAGCTGGTACACCTCATAGCTCTCGGTCTTGGCCACAGCTCTCTTGAGTAAGTCCTAGAATGAATTATCCACAAATGAAATGATTAATTAGATGAACATACAGTATCATCATCATTCAATACTGTTCACTCCTTCAAGTTGCCTGGCAGTGAATGAACGAGTCACGACGTTTGTATATGTTTTTTTTACTTACAGTTATGTAACAGCAGAATAGTTATTACATCAGTAAAAAAACAATGAACTATGGAAACGTTCGGTCCTTATCACTCTGGTTGGGAACTGACACCGTTCAAACACCCCTGAGATTTAGATTCATCACCACATTTTCTGTTCTGAACCGCTTTGTTAAACAGCTGCCCTAACCTACGATCTACGAGACAGGAAGTGAGGGAGTAGCAACACCCTGTCACCTTGAGCTTGTCGTGGTCGACCACCAGCTGGGGGGTCTTCTGGTTGAGGATCTCCAGGGCCTCCACGTCGATCAGCTGCTGCTCCTCCTGCACCAGGGTCCGCGTGGTGCGGGTGAGCCGCCTCTCTGTAGGGGGTGTGTGTGTGTGTGGGAGGGGGGGGGGGGAGGGGGGGGGGGGGGGGGGCAATCAGGGGGAGGAGGGTGATGGAGAGTTAATTTTTTTACATTTTTGGCATTTGGCAGATGCCTTATCCCAAAGCAAATTACAATCGCTACATTTGACTAAGCAAGTGAATCCTCAGTTCACCAGTTGTAGCAGGAAGAGTAATCTAGCTCAGGCCAGGGGCCATTGGCAGTCGTCGTGATAGAAGAAGAAAGAAAGGTTTTTTTGGGGGGGGGGTTTTAGACAATAGAGAAACAGTATAAGGGGGCAGTAGAAATCTTAGGAGACACAGTATAGGGGAAAGCAGGTGTCTCAGGAGGAGCAGTTAAGGTGTAGCCTGAAGAGAGTCTTCAGTCTCTGACGGAAGATGGGTAGTGACTCTGCAGTTCTGACAGCCGTGGGAAACTCATTCCACCAGCGGGGAGCCAGTGTAGTGAAGAGACGTGATCGGGCAGCACGACTGCCGTGTTGGTATAGAGGTGGTGGGGCCAGTCTGCCAGCAGAGGTGGAGGAGCGGAGTGAATGGGCTGAAGTTTGGGGGGTGACCATTGCCTGCAGGTAGGCAGGGGCTGTCCCTTTAGCTGCCTGATAGGCAAGCACCAGGGTCTTGAATCTGATGTGAGCAGCTATCGGGAGCCAGTGCAGGGTGAGAAGGAGAACATTTGGGGAGGTTAAACTCCAGACGGGCAGCAGCATTCTGGATGAGCTGCAGAGGTCTGATGGCGGAGGCGGGGAGCCCAGCCAGGAGTGCGTTGCAGTAGTCAAGGCAGGAGATGACCAGTGACTGGGTCAAGAGTTGCGCTGCTTCTCTGGTGAGGAATGGACGTATCCTTCTGATGTTGTAAAGGAAAGAGTTGACCTGTCTGGTCTGGTCTGGTCTCTCTAGTCTGAACAGACTTACGTGCTGGGCAAGGGGTGTTAGGGGTGGGGTCAGACTTACGTGTGGGGTGGGGTCAGACTTACGTGCGGGGTGTTAGGGGTGTTAGGGGTGGGGTCAGACTTACGTGCGGGGTGTTACGGGTGTTAGGGGTGGGGTCAGACTTACGTGCGGGGTGTTAGGGGTGGGGTCAGACTTACGTGCGAGGCGCGGGGTGTTGGCGGTGAAGGGGGTGCTGGCGTCCTTGCCGGCGGTAAAGCCGCGGGGCTGTGTGGTCTGGGAGACGCCCTCCTCCCTGGTCTGGTAGTAGGAGGGGGCGAACTGGGACGACGTGCACCCTGCAGGAAGAACAACATCGCTGCTTCATTAACAGGTTATAGACACACTGAGAGAGTTCAGGTTGTAGACACACTGAGAGAGTTCAGGTTATAGACACACTGAGAGAGTTCAGGTTATAGAGAGTTCAGGTTATAGACACACTCTGAGAGTTCAGGTTATAGACACAGAGAGAGTTCAGGTTATAGACACACTGAGAGAGTTCAGGTTATAGACACACTCTGAGAGTTCAGGTTATAGACACAGAGAGAGTTCAGGTTATAGACACACTGAGAGAGTTCAGGTTATAGACACACTATGAGAGTGCAGGTTATAGACACACTATGAGAGTTCAGGCTATAGACACACTATGAGAGTTCAGGTTATAGACACACTATGAGAGTTCAGGTTATAGACACACTATGAGAGTTCAGGTTATAGACA
Source organism: Nansenia antarctica (assembly GCF_963989245.1). NCBI lineage: Eukaryota > Metazoa > Chordata > Actinopteri > Argentiniformes > Microstomatidae > Nansenia > Nansenia antarctica. Next base: position 51,628,545 of record NC_137689.1, read on the forward strand.
CACTATGAGAGTTAAGTGACTGTAATAGGTTGAGCAAAATAGAAGATTCCACTGTAGATTGAAGACCCAGCTCTCAGAGCCCACACCTTAACTGTCCCTCCTAAAAACCTCGTCATCCCCACTAGATCCCCCTGTACAGTTTATCTACTGTAAATAAAGAAATGTTTCTTTTCAACGGCCCTTGGTCCTAGCATAGATGACTTTTTCTTATGATGACTGATGGATAGATGATTCACTTACTTAGACAAAATGTATTTGTTGTAAAGCCCGGTACACACAAGATTTTCAAAATCTTAACAGATTTTTATCTGAGACAGACCCCACACATGAAGATAAAAAAATCTTGGATTGAACAGCCTTGATCGTGTGTGGTGTGCACCGATATTCCCATTTCAGCACCCCACATACATAAAGATTATCGTTACGACAGTCTAGAGTCTCGTTCCCCAAGACAGAAATCTCGCGTGATCAAACGTGATCTAACGTGATCTAACGTAGTGCACACCACACACGATCAAGGCTGTTCACCGATATTCCCATTTCAACACCCCACATACATAAAGATTATCGTTATGACAGTCTAGAGTCTCGTTCCCCAAGACAGAAATCTCGCGTGATCCAACGTGATCTAACGTAGTACCCTGACTGACCTGTACGAGGCAGCCATGTGCGACAGGGCAAATAAAGTGCCGAAGAACAAAAATAAGAAGTCAGCTCGCTTCTTGATTGGCTACATTCCATCCACGTCACATTCGGACTCGCGAGCAGGGTTGCCAGATGGGACTGACATTTTCCACCCTAACCACCGTCTAAAACCGCTAATTCCACCCAAAAAAAAACGAGCCCATCTGGCAACCATAGTCGGGAGTTGTCGGGAGTCGGGAGTTGCCCCCACACATAAGGATTTTTGGTCGTAAATATTGAACACGTTTAACATTTACGATTGTCGGCCCCGACCATTTTCCGAGCAGATTGTCGGGAGAAATTGACTCTTAACACACCTCACACCACAGGATAATTCTGTAGGATAATTTCTGTAGGATAATCTTTAGAGCCATCCGATAATCGGGCGTTTGCTGTCTTTGGTCGATAGGGGGAAAATCGGCCAGATTATCTTTATGTGTGTACCCAGCTTAAGTCGCTTTGGATAAAGGCGTCCAAAATGTAAAAACAAAACAATAAATGAATAAAGGAGAAGCAGCGCTCACCTCTGTTGGTGCGAGACTCTCTGATCTTCTCACAGATCCTCTCAAAGTCTTCGTCCAGCTCGTCCCGGATGATGGCGTGCACCGTGTCCTTCAGCGCACACGCCCGGTGGCGGATCTGCCGGTCTGGAACAGAGGGGGGGGGGGGTCGTCAGGGTGAGGGCCAGGGGGCGTGGCCACACGGGAGGCTGCACCAATGAGACTGGAGTATCCAGAACACTGAGAGTGAACCACATTAGCGTCTCCAGATGCTATTATATCTACATACTGTATATCAGGGGAGGCTGGCTGGAGGTAGAAATCGGAGGACGGACTCATTGTAATGCGCGGGATGGAATGAGGGATGGGATCAAACGTGTCTGTGTGTGTCTGATTTCCCCCTTCCACCAGCCTCCCCTGTTGTATAAGTACATAGTATCAAAATGGGTGCGATAATATCGGAGTGCGAAACGTAGAATGATTTGATGTTCTAACAACAGATCAGAAAACAACGAGAACAATCAGAAAGGAGGAGGGACTGTTGTCGTTTTATATCAAATATACTGAGAATTGAAGTCTGTATCTCTCCATTCTGGGAAATCGTAGCTAACAATTCAGTCCGCCTGGGGACAGTGCCAATGACTGGTTGCGCAATAACTCTGTGTCGTACTTACTAAAGTCTAGCGTTTCCTGTCACCACATTTGTTTGCCAAGATTAGTGACCTCATAAAGGGAGTCGACTTTGTATATAAGGGCTGAGCTCAGAGAAGGAGGGGGGTCTCTGGATTTTGCCAACTCTGGCCTGCTGTCGTGTAACTTCATTAATAAAAGGCTTCAAGCTAATTTGATCAATCTCCTTGTGTTCAATATTCAATATCAATAGAGAAGAAACCAGATTAAATCCACTACGGGACCAAAGACCCAGGAGGTGGAGGCCCACCAGAGGGGTCGCTGTCGGGGTTGTACTCTAGGGCGTTCTTCCAGATCAGGTCCACGTCGCTGACAAACTCCCTGGCCGTCAGGTACTTGTGCAGGTCGATCTTGGACAGCACCGTGGCGAGGTCCATGGGGTGCCTGATCACCGTCATGTAGTCCGGCACCTGAAGGGGGCAACACGCAACACACACACCAGTCACTCAATGTTCACTCCTCTCTGGAAGTCTGGTTTAGCCATCAAGCAGCAGTGAGATTTTAGATTAGATTAGATTAAACTATTGTCATTGCAGAGTACAGGTACCAACGAAATGCAGTTCAACCAGTCAATCTATGGTGTATACAGATGTATAAATTAGAGGCTATATCAAAAGATATCTCCTCAAAGTCCACAGGCCTGGTGAACGACCCCCCCCCCCTCGAAGTCCATAGGCTTGGTGAACACCCCCCCCCCACCTCATCGAACTCCACAGGCCTGGTGAAGGCCTTGAAGCGTCTGTCCAGGGCGAGTCGCTCCGTGACGCTCCTGAGGAACACCCTCAGTTTCCTCTGCATGTCCTCCTCCGCTTGCTCCAGGCGGAGGCGCTCCCGCTCTGGCATCTGCCTGGGGGGCGGGGGGGGGGCCAGGGGCAGCACCTCCATGGCATGGATGACTGGAGTAGGGGATGAGGGGGGTATAGGGATGAGTAGAGGGGAGGGGTGGGGGGAGGGGGGGGTATAGGGCGGTTAACACACACAACCAGCAGGTCCGCCATGTTAACCTGCCATGTGGCCAACGTGACTACGGGACAGGAGGTAGTCTTCCCCGGTACTGACGTGCTTTCTTCTTGGAGACCGGCGCCTTGGCCGCCTGGCTCAGGATCAGGTCCTCCAAGAACCTTCTCCTCTCCTGCTGGGTCGGCAGCCTGATAGACTGGACCTCGCCATACTCCTCCCTGAACAGAGCCTGGATCTGAGAGAGGAGGAGGAGGAAGAGGAGGAGGAGGAGGAGGAGGAGGAACAAGGGGATGAGAGAGGAGGTGGAGGAGGAGGAGGAGGAGGAGGAGAGGAAACAAGGGGATGAGAGAGGAGGAGGAGAAACAAGAGGATGAGAGAGGAGGGGGAGGAGGAGAAGGAGGTGGAGGAAGAGAAACAAGGGGATGAGAGGAGGAGAAAACAAGGGGAGGAGAGAGGAGGAGGAGAAACAGGGGGATGAGAGAGGAGGAGAAGAAGGGGGGGTGGAGGGGGTGTGTGAAGGTGGAGGGTGGGGGTGGAGGGGGGGGAAGGGTGTGGAGGTGGGTTGTAGGGTGTGGAGGTGGGGGTACGGTGTGGAGGGGGGGGGGTAGGGTGTGGAGGTGGGTTGTAGGGTGTGGAGGGGGTACCTCTTCAGCCAGGTCCTGGTGCGTGACGTTGCAGGTGGCCAGCAGCAGGACGGGGCAGAAGGAGGGGATGCCCTGCAGCAGGCTGAGGAAGGTGGCCCTGAGAGGGGCGCCCGCCGTGTCCCACCACTGCTGGATGTGGGGGAGGTACAGCACGCTGGGGGAGGTCCGCTTGGCCTCGCAGAACACCTGGGGAGGAGGGCACGCTAGTCAACAACAACTACAACAAAAACAACAACAACAACAACTACAACAGCCTCGCAGAGCACCAGGGGGGGTCATTCCATCAACGTCGAGGCGAAAAGTCCAGGCGTTATATTTGGATAAATCTCGCAAAATGGTTCGCTAGGTTGAGGTGTACCTGCGTGCAGGTGAACAGAGCTAGCTAGGTGAGGCGTACCTGCGTGCAGGTGAACAGAGCTAGCTAGGTGAACAGAGCTAGCTAGGTCAACAGAGCTAGCTAGGTCAACAGAGCTAGCTAGTAGCTAGGTGACAAGTACCAGCGTGCAGGTGAACAGAGATAGCTAGGTGAGAAGTATCAGCGTACAGGTGAACAGGGCTAGCTAGGTGAACAGAGATAGCTAGGTGAACAGAGCAGTCTAGGTGAACAGAGCTAGCTAGGTGAGAAGTACCTGCATGCAGGCGAACAGAGCTAGCTAGGTGAGAAGTACCTGCGTGCAGGTGAACAGAGCTAGCTAGGTGAGAAGTATCAGTGTACAGGTGAACAGAGGTAGCTAGGTGAACAGAGGTAGCTAGGTGAACAGAGGTAGCTAGGTGAACAGAGGTAGCTAGGTGAGGCGTACCTGTGTGCAGGTGAACAGAGCTAGCTAGTAGAAGTACCAGCGTGCAGGTAAACAGAGGTAGCTAGGTGAACAGAGCTAGCTAGGTGGGGCGTCCCTGTGTGCAGGTGAACAGAGCTAGCTAGGTGAACAGAGGTACCTGCGTGCAGGCCTCCTCGGGGGAGGTGGTGCTGACTCCGAACAGCACGGCCATGTCCAGGGTATGGACGCTGAACCTCTCCAGGGAGTGGAGCAGGGCGGGGCCCAGGTGGGAGCTCTGCCCCGCCTCCGGGCGGCCGGCCAGCAGCAGCCTGGGGCGGCAGGCGGTGGGGTGGCTGGCCGCACTCCTGGAGGGGGAGGGAGGGAGGGAGGGAGAGATGGAGAGTGGTTAAATATCTTAAATCAAGGCAATAAATGCTTGTTTGTTTTTTTGTCTGATTGCACTCGTTTTAAGATATATTCATTTTCCTGTTCTGTTAGCAGATAAGAGTAGATTTGATTATTTGGAGTCATATTTCCCCCATTGCATTGCTTTTTTTTCATGTTTTTGAGAGTGCAGTGCTTTTTTGCAGTGATTTTTCAAGGGACTTGATTGGCTCCCTGTTCTCTACCTGGCGAAATGTAGGAAGCTGCCCTTGGTGCTCTGCTCGGTGATGGAGCTATTGCCTGATTGGTCGTCAGCGCTGCACATGAGGTCATCCTCCAGGATGCTGGAGGTCAGATCTGATAGGATACAATGGGAGACCATGACATCATCTCCAATCACATGACCAGTAATAACAATACAGATTTAAAGCTACAGTCTATGTCTAAACTGAAACACAACTGTGTACATTTCAAACCTGCAAACTGCGACACTTTAAATGAATGTGCAATAACACTATGTGCAATATGACAACCCTAGGGTACATAAGGTTCAGAGAATAGGAAATGTTAGAATAGGTATAGCATAGCATAGAGTACAGCACAGTGTTTTATTTGTATAGTATAGTATAGTGGATAGTGTACATAGCCTTTATTTATGTAAACCAGCTCTTTTCCCTTCTTGTTTTTAGTTTTTTTTTTCCTAGCACCAGGGGAGCCCCCCCCTCCCAAATTTCATTGTTTGGTACCTGTACTATATCAATGACAATAAAGACCATTCATTCATACACATGTGATGTGATGTGATAAAATAATTCTTATTTTAAAAAAGAATCTAAGGATTCTTCGGTGATGAAGCCTGAATAAGGAACATTCTAACCCAAACCCTAACCCTAGACCCTGACCCTAACCCTAGCCCCTGCCCTGACCCTAGACCCTGCCCTGACTCCAACCCTGACCCTAGACCCTGCCCTGACCCTAACCCTGACCCTAGACCCTGCCCTGACTCTATCCCTGACCCTAGACCCTGCCCTGACTCCAACCCTGACCCTAGACCCTGCCCTGACTCCAACCCTGACCCTAGACCCTGCCCTGACTCCAACCCTGACCCTAGACCGTGCCCTGACCATGACCCTAAACCTAGACCCCACCCAGGCCCCAGCCCCACCTGTTGGCCTCTTCCTCTTCAGGCCCTGCTGCTCTGCGTGGGGGAACAGCCTCCGCAGGGTGTCCAGCAGGCCGGCGAGGGCGGGGCCTAGCAGCGGCGCCACCACGGGCGTCAGGGCCATGGCCGGGGAGGACACGGCCCTCTGGGAGGCCGGCACCATCCTCCTCATGGCCGCCACGAAGTCCTGGCTGCCGATGCTGATGGAGGCCACATCCAGCAGCAGCTTCTGGGAGGTGGCGTAGATCTGGGGGTAGCGGCGGCGCAGGGCACACAGGACCGCCTCGGCGCACACCGCCTTGATGTCCGCGCCGCAGTAGCCTGGGGGGGGGGGGGGTTACTACGGTTACTACGGTTACTACGTGTACGATCGCCTATGGCAACCGAAGTTTCATATTTGGAGTTTATTCAGTTTGAACTCGTTTAGTGTCCGAGGGTGAATAAAGTGTCGCTCAAACTGTTGACATTCCAGAGTGCCAAGGGTGTCTTTGTTCACCATAAATGTAAGTAAGTAAGTAAAGTTTATTTCTATAGCACCTATCCCAGACCAGGGGTCACAAAGTGCTTTACATATAAAAAAACACAATAAAAGAGAAAACGTTATAGCAGGTTAAAAGAAATAGGTAAACAAGTGAAAATAAGAACAAGAAACAAACAACAAGTGTACAACAAATAATAATAATAGGACACAGAAAGGCAGGCTTTTGGGGTTAGCCAAAAGCCTGTCTATACAGGACAGTTTTCAACAGTTTTTTAAAAGCTTCAACCGAGACCGCTGATCTAATATCCAAGGGAAGAGCATTCCAAAGTTTGGGAGCCACGGTTTGGAATGCTCCATCACCTTTGGTTTTTAATCTGGCACAGGGGACAACCAACAAACCCTGGTCAGAGGACCTGAGAGACCTACTGGGGCTGTAAGGACGCAGTAGGTCACAGATGTATGCTGGTGCCTGACCATGAAGGGCTCTGTAAGTGATGACGAGAACCTTGAATTGAATTTTTAATTTGATGGGGAGCCAGTGTAGGGACGCTAAGATGGGAGTAATATGTGACAGGGCATGGTTAAAAAATCAGCAACTAGGGCAAAATATTTTTTCTGTTTTTTCCAGATTATGAAAGGGTAGATTGTAAGCTTTAAAATTATGTGTCATACATTGAAATCTGAAACAAGTTGAAGAAGTCATGGATATTTGAATGTTGAACCACCGTACTGAGATATCCAAGCCTCAAAGTCTTTTTTTCGTTCTTCACAGAGGTAATGGGTGGGAACAATAGCTGGTTAACTCCACCCTAATCACTCCCTCAAGATAACCACACCCTCAAGACAACCACTCCCCCATTACACTACCTGTCATTATCTACCTGTCATCTGTCAGTGGGGTTGTTGCGGGCTGACACGTTTAAATAGCTAAATAATAATAATAATAATAATAATAATAATAATAATAATTCAAGATTCATGATTTCTTATTGCCATGTGTGCCAAAAGTTTATTACATCCCATTACAAGTACAAGAGAGTAAAATTCATGGAAAAAATTAGGCAAGATACAATTGAGCAATACAATAATAGAATGGTAAAAAAAAACATGTTGTGTCCGTGTGTATGCATTTATCATTATAGTCCATAAAGCATCTAGTGGGACTTCGGTGTAGTTCCTTCCCATCCCATCTGGGCATCAAAGCTGTAATAAAAAAAGAAGACAGTACATTTAAAATGATTGCCCACTGTTACCAACACCACTTATAACGAAATAGCCTACTACTATCTTCATAAAATAGAATTGCTTATATAATGACAATGACACATACCTGACGTGCTGGTGACTCTCATCAAGGTGTCATCTCTCAGAACCTCTCACCTCCTCATTCTGTAACACAAATTTCAGGTCAGAGGTGTGGACACTTCTCTAGTGTAGGTTTTCCATAGACTCAGTGTACTGTACTTGTACTGAAGTAGGCAAGTGAAATCATTTCAATTCACAGTATTATTCTACAGCAAACCTACATATCAATGAATTAATCATTATTTTTGATTCCACACATTATCGTTCATTACAAAAGCATTTACTTTTTCTATAATCTATTATATCTCTAACAAAGCTAGCTAGCTAGCTAGCTAGCACTTGTTTGGCTAGCTGGTACACACAAACACACTAAAATGGTGCATGAAACATATTACACTATGTTGCATGTTTAGTAGGTCTGCAACAAATGTATTTATTCATTATGTTTTATCTTTGACATCCTATTTCTACCTCCCACCACCTCATTAGTTTTGTAGAGGGGTGGCATAATCGTGGTGAGCAGTTTCAGTGGTCTGATAACTGATGCTAACAACGGCGCCATCTACCTTACTCACAAAACAACAAATAACTGTTTGGCTATCCTAAGTAAACAATACAAAATCCTAGTAAACAACACATGTAACTCACTAAAACTTACCCAAGAACACAGCAGAAGGTCTGTCTGCAGACGACTGTCCCAAGAATAGTGAACTGTGGAGATCAATGTCTGACATTCCGTTGTCATCTGTCATCGTCAGATTCGGAGTTCGGAGTTCCCATTATATATAGTCCAATATGAAGGAGTTCATTAATTGCCCATTGTCGATATTTCTGCCTGCTTTTGACATTCTGTTGATAGCATTAGCTTCAGCATCCATCTTGTAAACTTGTAAACAGATCCACAAGCAGATGGCCACTTACATACAGCTGGGGTGGGCGTGGCTACACACACTGCTACACTAATACGAATAATACCCCCCACCCGACTTTGCTAACTAAATGTAGGTATTTAGTGAATGTAAAACTGTTGGATATGATATCGAGTGGGTTCTTCATCGCTTCGTTTGTCGTCCTATGCCAAAAAACGGAAAACACATGTTTTCACAACAAGACTTGTTTGGCTCGATTGCGAGCTTTCACAATGGCCGAGATGGGGATTTTTATTTTATTTTATTTTTCCAGATTTTTTATCCCTTTTTCACCCAATTTGGTATCCAATTGAACCCAACCTAGCATCCAATTATCCCCTGCCTATTGCGTAGGATCCGCCGCACGACCCCGTAGCCGGCAGCCCCAGAGGAGATCGCCAGGCAGACTAGCTGACTGGCTCCTCGAGCCCGACACCGTTATTCCGGCACCCAGGGGGCGGTGTTGCGTGACGGATCCTTGTCCGGAAATAGTCCTATACCGCCCTCGGGAGCGGCCGCTCAATATGCCGCTCCCTGTGTGTGCCCCGGCCATATCCGGGTCTGGCGAGGAGATGGGGACCTTTTAATGAAACCCTGTCACATATGACATGACTTTCTGGACCTAGTCCAAATGTAGAAATGATGATGCTTCATTTTGTAGCCAATCAAAGTGTTGTTGCTAGGTAAACACCACATCAAACAATTGGCAAAAAAAGAAAAAGCTTGGCTGGGAAACAGACAGACAGACAGACAGACACACAGACAGACAGAGAGAGAGAGAGAGAGAGAGAGAGAGAGAGAGAGAGAGAGAGAGAGAGAGAGAGAGACAGACAGACAGAGACAGACAGACAGACAGACAGACAGACAGACAGACAGGCAGGCAGGCAGGCAGGCAGACAGACAGACAGGTTACTCACCGACACACTTATCAGCCAGCTCGTCCAGGAACGGATCGGAGGGCGTCGGGTTCCACTGTCTGGTGTGGATCTTCACGATGTCTCTCCGGGACTGCAGAACGACATAGACAGGAAGGAGAGGGTCAGAGGACAGGAAGGAGAGGGTCAGTGAAAGGTCGAATCCCAAACATTAGAAGTAGGGCTGGGACTTTAACGCGATTAATTTCGATTAATTAATTACAGAAAAAATAATGCATTCTCTTTTTTAACAGTTTTTAAAAAAAGAAATTTTTTTGTTACCATTTTAGATGGCACTTGTGACTCTATGTTAAACTGTTGGTCTGCTTATTATTCTGACCAAGGATATTTGGATGGGTAGGGGAGGGTGGGGAGGGTTAGTGTAACATAAGGTCAGGTACATTGTGTGATCTGTTGGTCTGTGTAGCTAAAATAAACAGGATCTTGCTTTAAACATAATGTAGATGTCTATTCATTGATTCACTGGTATACCAAATCCATTTGAATTGAAAACTGTTGATATGCGATTAAAATGCGATTAATCTTTATTAATTAATTACAAATCCTCGAATTAATTAGATACATTTTTAAAATCGCGTCCCACCTCTAATTAGAAGATTTCCCTTTGATTTGGGAATCGTTCAACCATCAACCGTCATGTCAATGTGGAGAGAGGTGGGTGAGATTTCGAGCATTGCAGAAAGAAAGGGGGTTCTGTGGGGTGGTTCTGAACCAGCGGGCGGTCAGGTCTTTACCTCCAGGTCCGGGAGGCCGAACAGGAACTCCCTGTCGAAGCGGCCGGGCCGTCTGAGAGCTGGGTCGATGGAGTCCAGCCGGTTGGTGGCGCCGATCACCACCACCTCCCCGCGGTTGTCCAGCCCGTCCATCAGCGCCAGCAGGGTGGACACGATGGAGCTGTCGCACCGCCGGGCCGCACGGGGGAAGAACACACAACGTTCTGTCTGTTTCGTGTGTTCACGTGTGTTGGAACTGATACCGTTCCTCATTCCGTGCCATGCATTTACAATGAGCCCTGTCCTCTGAGTTCTACCTCCCCCAGCCTCCCCTGGTGTTCTACCTCCCCTAGTGTTCTACCTCCCCTAACCTCCCCTAGTGTTCTACCTCCCCCAGCCTCCCCTGGTGTTCTACCTCCCCCAGCCTCCCCTGGTGTTCTACCTCCCCTAACCTCCCCATATGTTCTACCTCCCCCAGCCTCCACTGGTGTTCTACCTCCACCAGCCTCCCCTGGTGTTCTACCTCCCCTAACCTCCCCATATGTTCTACCTCCCCCAGCCTCCCCTGGTGTTCTACCTCCCCCAGCCTCCCCTGGTGTTCTACCTCCCCCAGCCTCACCTGTGTATCTGGTCTTGGCGACTGGAGCGGACCGGAGCCAACCCGTCGATTTCATCAAAGAAGATGATGGACGGTCTCATCTGGTAGGCCTGCGGACACACACACACACACACACACACACACACAGACACACAGACACACACACACACACACACACACAGACACACACACACGCACGCACGCACGCACGCACGCACATACACACACACACACACACACAGAAACACGTTGGTGGTATAAAGTCTTTCTGATGTGAACCTTTATTTATACAGGTAAAACAATCTCATTGACACCCCGGGGGTCTCGTTTACAAGAGAGACCTGTTCTGGGTAGACAGAAGCATAACACACAGCTACAGGCAGACAGAACTGTACTGGCTCCCCATCAAAGAACGTATCAAATTCAAAGTACTCCTCCTCACATACAAAGCCCTCCATAGCCTGGCCCCCCCCTTACCTGACTGACCTCCTTCTCCCCCACCACCCTACCTGTACCCTCCGATCCTCATCCACTGTTCCCCTCACTGTCCCACCCTTGAAACTCAAAGGCTTCGGAGACCGTGCTTTTTCACGAGCTGCACTCCGCCTCTGGAACTCTCTCCCTCAACCACTCAAGAGACTCACCCTCACTCTCCACTTTTAAATCCCACCTCAAAACCTACCTGTTCTCCCATGCATACAACCTCCCCTACCCCTGACCATTTCCCCTAACCCTGCCACCCCCCTCCCCCCTGGACATTGCTGTTAATTGTTCCCTGTGCCTGTTCGTTAACTCTGGAAAAGTGCTATATAAATATAATTAATTATTATTATTATTATTATTAGACCTGTTCTGGGTAGACAGCAGCATAACACAGCTCCAGGCAGACAAGGACGTAACAAGAGACACATGGAGGGGAGGTCCAACGTACCTGGTCAAACAGCAGCCTCAGCTGGCGCTCTGACTCGCCCACCCACTTGTTGAGGCAGTCGGCCCCCTTCCTCATGAAGAAGGCCACCTTCCTGTCGCCCTGGCTGCACTCGTTGGCCAGCGCCCGCGCCACCAGGGTCTTCCCCGTCCCCGGGGGTCCGTAGAACAGGCAGCCCCTGGAGGAACGCGACACGGTCACATGACAACGTCACAGAACAAACGTCTAACCTCCGGCTCAGGCTAAGGTCATGTTCTCACATGAAAGTCCGAATCGAGACCCGGAGCAAGTGGATGAGTTCGCAACATTGTTGCATAAATTATTTATCTGATTTGCGTTCTCACAGCCCTTCATGGAAACGAAGTAACATACGCAATCGAAGCAACAGACGTGGTAGTTGATTGGTCAGAAAAAAAAAATATTGCCCGTTCGTCCCGCTCTTATCCAGATCAACACGCATGCGCTGTTGTTTTCCTATGGACAGCCTCGAGCAGCGTTCTCACCAAAAGCAAAGCGAAGCAAAGTGATGGATGCGTCGTTTCTAACCGGAGCGAAACCACCCTTTTCAAGCGGAGCATCCATTGGTTCTTTGCTCCGGGAGTGACTTCGAATGCGCGTTCTCACAGCTCCAAACGACGCAGAGCAAAGCAAATTTGATCCTAAACTCCAAGTGAAGCAAATGTTCTAGTGAGAACACACCCTAAGAAAACTACTTCCACCAAGCAATCAAGGCTTCTGAACAAGCTTGATTGATTGGTATGTTTATTTCAAATATGTGCAAAACAAGATAAAGCAAGAATAATTAATATAACGGAAAACAAAAAACAAAACAAAAGTAATTAAAAAGCATAAAACAAACAAACAAAAAATTGCACTTTGAACTTTTTTTTTTTTTTTTTTTTTTTTTACATATTCGAAAAGGAGTGCGAAGAAGTATAACTTATTGTACAGTACAAGCTTATTGAGGACTAGTGACTGTTTTACCCTCTAAGCACATTAGATTAGATTAGATTCAACTGTATTGTCGTTGTATAAGTACCAGACAACCAAATGCAGTTTCTGGTGGAGATAAATTAAAAATACATATTTTTTTAATTGCCATGCAATCAACTTAACTTGTCAGTCAATTGTTGGAATTTGGTATTGTATGCTCTAGGCAGGGGGGGTCAGCCATAGACAGTGACCCTGGAGCAATGAGGGGTGCAGTGCCTTGCCACTTGACACGTGGCCAGCCGGGGTTCGAACTGCGAGCTGCAGACCTTGCGATCATTAGACACCGGCTCTACCTCCTGAGCCACAGCCCCAATTGACACAGAACAACGTCCCAGAATGGAGTACACCAACATCTAACCTCTGCCACGTTAAAAAAACAACTACTTCCACCAAGCATTGGCTGCCCTTTGCCCCCCCTTGAGGCCCTGTTTAAAAGTAGGGCTTTGGGGAGGGCCAGGAAGATCATGGCTGACCCCGCACACCCAGGACACGGTCTCTTCGCCCCGCTCCCCTCAGGCACGAGGGTGCGGTCCCTAAAAACTGTGAAGGCCCGACATGCACACAGCTTTTTCCCCACAGCCATCCGGCTCCTAAATGCCGCTGCCCCCCCCCCCCCCCCCCCCCCCCCCTGATCTGACCCCTATCTATCTACCCTCCCTCCACCCCCACCCAGAGAGCTTTGGACTGTCTGGATATGAACACTTGAACACTTGATCTCTGCACTTTATATTTATATTAATTATGACTCTTGCACTTTGATGTTGGTTTGCACTGTCTTGTCCTGTCTTGCACCTGTCCTGCTGTAAACCGTGCTCCATTGTCCCAAACCAAATTCCTAACATGTTTACATGTCATAGCAATAAAGTCTTCTGATTCTGATTCTGATTCTGATTCTGATTCTGATTCTGAACAAGCCTTGAGGCCTAGTGACTATTTACCCTTAAGCACATTCCACGCACTCAGGCACTTTATTCTAATACTACCTCTATCTACTGCTACTCAGTGCAATACTCATGTTATTTCTATTATTTGTATTATTTCTATACCTGATTATATTGCTCAATTGTCTCTTGTCTTATAGTTTTTTTTTTTAAACTATTGCCATTCTGTTTTTATCTTGCTACTGCAATGTCGAGAATTTTACTCTCTGATACTTATAATATACGTATAATGGGATGTAACAATAAACTTGATTCTGATTGTGATTCTGACCGGCCTCCCTTGGAATAGACCCCTCGACCCTGTCAAGGCCTGAACTGATCAAACAACCAGGTCAGAGAGGGTTACAAGGAGTCCGTCCTCCGCTTTCTACCTCTACCAGCCTCCCCAGGTTAGGTCTGTAAGCCTCCTACAGCCTCCCCTGGTGTTCTACCTCCACCAGCCTCCCCTGGTGTTCTACCTCCACCAGCCGCCCCAGGTTACGTCTGTCAACCTCCCACAGCCCTCACCTCGGGGGCTGGATCTTGAACTTGTCGAACACTTCTGGGTAGAGCAGCGGGAACACCACCATCTCCTTCAGGGCCGAGATGTGGCTGGTGAGGCCGCCCACGCTGTCGAACCGCACCTGGGAAGAGAGGAGGAGGAGGAGGAGGAGGAGGAGGAGAGGGAGATGAAGGAGGAGGAGGAGGGGATGGAGGGGGTGGAGGAGGAAGAGGAGGAGGAGAAGGAGGAGGGGATGGAGGAGGAGGAGGAGGAGGGGATGGAGGAGAAAGAGGGGATGGAGGAGAAAGAGAGGATGGAGGAGGAGGAGGGGATGGAGGAGAAAGAGGGGATGGAGGAGGAGGAAGAGGGGATGGAGGAGGAGGAAGAGGGGAAGGGGATGATGGAGGAGGAGGAGGGGAAGGAGAAGGAAGAGGAGGAGGAGGGGATGGAGGAGAAAGAGCGGATGGAGGAGGAAGAAGAAAAACCTGATCCAACTCTTTACTCTCTTTGAGAGCGTAGTAGCATTTTACGTTCACCAGATTAAAAGGGCTGAATTTATCGGTGATATTTTCAGTTGAACATTCAACTGAACAAAAGAAGTCACTCCTACATTTCATCTTTCATCAGCTGCGATGTTTCTATGTCTGTGTTCCAGACTTACCGACTGGTCGATCAGCATGGGGTCCACATCCGCCAGGCTGGACCCAATCCTGACGTTCCAAACCATTTAGAAAGAAAAAAACAAGAAAACATTCACACGTTCAGACACAGGTCTGGGGGGGAGGGGGTGGTGGGGTCATTGAGCAGGAAATGTGTTACTAGTCCCCAGTAACCATGGTGACAGCTGACGCCAGCTAAGTTCACAAGTAACAGTGAACTGATTTTGATCTAAAAACGAATGACCATATAATAATAATAATAATAATAATAATAATAATAATAATAATAATAACAATAGGCAAGGCATGGTCATTGTAAATTGTACAAGAGAAAAGATCCAACAATCTAAAGAAAATGTCTCTTCAAGATATTAGGTCAACAACAAATACATTTTGACCTGAAATGAAAGTGTACAAAGTAAAATAAGATGTTTTATACATTTGGACTGGACTGCCAGTGTGGTGAGTGACATCTGTCTACGTTCACTGAGGTTGAGGGAGGGTTGGAGTGCGGGGGGAGGGTGGAGGGGGGCGCAGTGTGTGGGGGGGGGGGGGACAAGCAGACCTGCCACTTCTGCGACTGGTGGTGTATGCACTCCTGGGGACTGAGGCGCTGATGCGGTAGCTCCCTCTAGTGGACGTCTTGGACGTCGTGTTGAAAAATCCCAACGGCTTCCTGGGTTCTGCAGATACAACAGTGAGACAGGAGGAGTCTGAGGAAGGACAGATCTGGGCCAGGGGAGGCTGGCAGAGGTAGAAATAGGAGGACGGGCTCATTGTAACCCAAGGAACGGACTGAGGAATAGTTTCAAACTGTTGAGCCCGTCCTCCGATTTCTACCTCCGCCAGCCTCCAGCGATCTGAACTGTCAGTCAAAATACCTGAGAGAACTCATGTGAGCACCTGAGCCTGTGTCCATAGCAACCAGTTCTGCTTAGTCAGGTCACATGATCATGATAGATAGCCATTTTTTTCTGAGTGGGCCAGTCCCACTCAGAAACCTATTTTATTGGATAGAGATAGTGAAGATAGACAGGAAATCAAGGAGAAGAGGGCATGTCAGCAGGGCATGGGCCGGATCAAACCCAGGCCATGGTGCTGGACCACTGGACCACCCCAGGCCATGGTGCCAGACCACTGGACCACCCCAGGCTATGGTGCTAGACCACTGGACCACCGCAGGCCATGGTGCTAGACCACTGGACCACCCCAGGTCATGGTGCTAAACCACTGGACCACCCCAGGCCATGGTGCTAGACCACTGGACCACCCCAGGCCATGGTGCTAGACCACTGGACCACCCCAGGCCATGGTGCTAGACCACTAGACCACCCCAGACTGCTAGACAGCCATTTTAACTCACTAACTGCAAAAGAATTCCGGGAAACACTCCCCACCCAAGTGTTCTATGTGGTGTCTACCTAGCAACAACATTTTGATTGGCTACAAAAATGAAGCCTTGTAATTTATGCATTTTGTGGTGAATAAAGGGTGCGTTCGTAAAATACGCTCTGGAAATCTGTTCAGCACTCATGGAATGCCTCTTGTCCAATTAAATTACTTGGTCGCTCTATGACGTTGAACCCAGTGTGCGCTCCTCCGGCCCTCTCAGAGCGAATTTACAAACGCATCCAAAGTCACTCTTGGCACTGTAGAATGTTAGACAATTTGTAATAATCTCAAAGGGGACCAACCATCATGGGGCGCGTGGTAGCGGACAACAGCGTTTTTCTGTCTGGCTTCAAGACACCTACTGTTAGCACGGCCATCATCATCATCGTCATCGTCATTTTCGTCATAGTCTTCATCTTCGTCATCCTCATCGTCATCAATGCCCTCTTGAAATAACCAACGGAGCAACAGTTCATAACAACACAACATGACATGGTGAGTTATATGTTGTCGTTGAACAAAATGTAGAGATAGACACCTTTGTTGTCTTGACTGGCATCTTTTTGGGTGGTTTTTGGTCGATCTGAGATCGTTATCTTCTGGGCTTTAGAACAGATTCTCTGTCATTCAAACAAAAACAACAACAAGGTCATTGTAATGTGTGAGACGGAATGAGGAACGGTTTCAAACACACCAAGAGGATAAACCTCCAATAAATAATAATAATAATAATAATGATAATAATAATAATAATAATAATAATAATAACAATAATAATGTTTTATTTGCCATGCAATCAACTGTTGGAATTTGGCATGTTTGGCTCTAGGCACAGGGTCAGCCATAGTCGGCGCCCCTAGAGCAATTAGAGGTTAAGTGCCTTGCTCAAGGGCACATGTTGCTCCCTCCTGAGGCGGGGGGGGGTCGAGCCGGCGATCTTACAAATTGCTAGCCGGCCTCTCTAACCACTAGGCTACCGTCACCCCGAATTAAGCGTTACACCAAGAAGATGAACCTCCAAACCTCCTCCTCCTCTGCGTCAACTAGGAGGGGAAGACTCAACTCCATCTTCAGCGGAATGGCGTTGGCAGTGCTGTGGCAAACACAGGAAGTGACATCATGAACATCCGTTAGCATGATTTCACTGAAGATTTCGGTCGCTCTCAGAGGAGGCAGAAGACCGGAGGATCATCAGGCTCATCCTCGTCCTCCGATGTATACATCCCACCAGCCTCCCCTAGATGTCTACATCCCACCAGCCTCCCCTAGATGTCTACATCCCACCAGCCTCCCCTAGATGTCTACATCCCACCAGCCTCCCCTAGATGTCTACATCCCACCAGCCTCCCCTAGATGTCTACATCCCACCAGCCCTCCCCTAGATGTCTACATCCCACCAGCCCTCCCCTAGATGTCTACATCCCACCAGCCTCCCCTAGATGTCTACATCCCACCAGCCTCCCCTAGATGTCTACATCCCACCAGCCTCCCCTGGATGTCTGTGTTGGTAGCCTAGTTTGGCTCAGGTGGTGCTGCCTGTCCTTAATTTTTCATTGTTTTCATGAGCCTTTATTTATACAGGTAAAACCATCTCATTGAGACCCCGGGGTCTCGTTTACAAGAGAGACCTGTTCAGGGCAGACAGCAGCATAACACAAAGTTACAGGCAGACAGGACGTACAAGAGACTAACTAAAACTCAAAACATTCAAATGGTCAATACAGAAGTGCAAAAGTTGAAAGACAAAATAAAATCTGATTATGTACACGTGCAAACCCCCACAGACTCTCTCTCTCCAGTCTTCCTACAAGTAGTTTAAAATCCCCAAGGGGGAATCAAACTGGACAGCTTCAGTTCCTGCTGTAGCATATTCCAGGTTGTGTGGGGGGGGGGGGGGCGGAGTCCTTACTTGGTGGCGTGGCAGTTGTGCATCTGCTGGGGTCTGGTGGTTCTGGTGCTGCGTCGTACGACCCCCTGAGACCCGCTGGCTCGCGGGTTGAGGAACCCGTCAACTGGACCCGAGCACGTAGTTAGAACACACAACAACAACAACAACAACAACAACAACAACAACATACAGAACACACACAGAACACACAGAAAACACACAGAACACACACAGAACACACAACAAGTCATAATCCATCAGCAACTCAGCCTTATTAATAATAATTATAATAATAATAATAACTTTAACGTTTATATAGCGCCTTTCAGGGGACCCAAGGTCGCTTTACAAGACAATTACAAAAAACTGTCAGACAAACAAAAACAACATTTAAACTAGAGGCCGAAGGCCTTGGCAAACAGGTGGGACTTGAGGGCTGTCTTATTGGTCTATGCATCAGGAGGATGTTATGTCCTATCTGTTATGTCTGCACATCGGGTTAACAGTGATCTGCACAATGGGTTAACAGTGACACATTAGTATTCGATTGTTCTGTATTGTGGTGTTATGTCTGAGTGATGATATCTGTATATCTGTGATGGATTGCTCTGTTCTTTCAGTCATTGTTCAATAAAGCTACATTGAAGTTTATGCTAAGAGTGTGTTGTGCGTTCATGATAACAAACAGAGTCCTTTAAAGTAGGCTAGATGCCAGAATTGTTGTCTTTATTGTTGTGGCTCAGATGGTAGAGCATGGTGCTAACAATGTTTAGGTTGTGCGTTCGATTCCCGCAGGGGCCATGTATACTGAAATGTATGCATTCATTTCAATGTAAGTCTCCCTGGATAAAAGCGTCAGCTAAATGGCATGGCATTTTAGTTTGATAATGGCATGACTCTCGTGTCTCATGTGACTAAATCTGAAAGTTATTTATGTTATCTTACATTTCGGGAGGGTATGGGACATGATTAAGATGTATACAATAATGCTAACCAGTTTGGTCACCTTCATTGGCCCCATTGGCCTGAAACCTTGGCGATTTCCTGCAAAAGAAATACAAGTAGTAGAAGTAATGTCAACAGAAAACAATACAAGTCATTTGTAGGCCAACAAAGTTATCAGCCTCATATACTGTTGGGAATTTGTATTACAATAACTAGAAGTGATAAATCATGTACTATGTGCTCATTTAAATAATATGTGAATGCGGTCAGTTGAGAACAATAGGAAGGTCACGCAAAGCCAAAAGAGAGGTTCTGTTTTTGAGCGACAAGAAGAAATACAAGCTCCTGACTAAAAGAACGTTTTATGATTCAAACTGCCTGTAAATTACTTATTTTTACCTATGTGCTAACAACCATTTTACACCTGCTGTTATAATATTCTATTTTTCTGTACTTTCATAACTAATGATTAATGATAAGTCTATTCTTCTAACTTGTAAATTGAATCCTAATATTACTGTGTAACTTCAATAAGTTGTGTTTTCACAAGACATTCTGATAACAAGACATTCTGATAAGGACACTGACACAATGCTCTGCTCATACAAAGTACGATATCACCATGGGAACGAGACGCTAGCAGGACACTCAAGCTGATAACATACATACACTCTCGCACCCACACAAGAGAAGAATTGAAGGCCAACGCTAACGAGAAGACTTTCTGCAGCTGCAACGGATTTGTGCTGACACTTGGAAAACTACCAGATAGAGGGGGGGGGGCATCACCCAGCCCAAAATGTTTGATGAATTGTATAAAGGACTATGTACGGAGGTGAGAGGGACTCTTGTTTTAGTGGAGCCACTGCAGTTAACTTGTTGACGGCTAGCTGAGATAGGCCTGCAGAGGTGAAGCTAGATAAGACACTTTTCCATGGAAATGAACTATTATTGCTTGCTGATGTGCTTGAATAAATATTATCTTAATGAACAGTTCAGTAGTGGTGCCTAATATTTGATTGGATCATATCATCTTAAGAAGTGATATCAAGGACGTCTCGTTGAGATTAAACGAACTCGCTTGTAAGTGACGACTCAATTAAATCGATTCTGGAGAAGTTGATCGCCTTACAATACCAAATGACAAAAATCTCAAAGTCTCATAATTTCATTGATAATATTAGCTACCTTGTGTTCTTTCTGAGCGGTCTCTCTGGGGTTTGGCCACTGTTAAAGGTTGTCATTCGGTCTTGTTGTCCCCCAACCCTCCCAGAAAAATAGCCCTGAGAAATAAAACACAATTCTCGAATAAATACAACCTGGAGGGCATTCATGAATAAAATGCATCTGTTGAAGTGAAGACTCAGTTGTCCTTAGACTAGGAGTAAACAGAATAGCCAAATACCGGTCGATTATTTATATCTTCACTGTGATTTAACTCACGGTCAGCGTGTTGACGGTGCGGACCGGTGTGTCGCCCTGAAGCCGGGTCAGGCGGGCGGACCTTCTGGGTGGTGGGGTCTGTGGAGAGGTAAAGCTGTTTCCGGGGGGTCTGGGTGGGGTCTGGGGGGTCTGTGCGGAGGTAAAGTTCCCTCCGGGCTGTGTTGATCTCAGTGGGGTTGATGGATCTGCGTCGGGACCTCTGGGTAACATCACCATCCTGACTGTACGCGGTGAATGACCGTTGAATAACAACTGATAATATTCTCTATCTACCTATGAGTGTTGGATGGATGGATCCTCGTTTATACAGCTGGCAACCTCAAGAAAACTGGGCCTCACTGGTGTGTTTCGTCAGTATTAAATAAAGGTTAGATAAAATCAAAATAAACGAGATCTCGTGCTATGTATAAATTCAAATGAAAACACCGAATTCTGGCGCGTCCTACGTCATGAGAAGTATTTTGTGGGTGTGGTGGTAGCCTAATAATAATAATAATAATAATAATAATAATAATAATAATAATAGCAACTGGTGGTGGTGGTGGGGTTTTGTTTTATTTTATTGATCCCGTTTATACGAGGTAGACCATCTGGATGTCCGCCTCGTATGTCAGTGATAACATGTTCATGATCAATCATGTTTTCTTGACACATGTGTAGGCTTACCTAAATCAGGAAACGTCGTAAGTACCGTGTAGACTATGGTAGGATATACCATGAGATGTCATCATTTCATTGAAAGAGATTAGGTTATTGAAAGAGAGTTCATGGGACTTCTCTTAAGGATAATAGAAACAATAGCTGCCATGTTGTCACTGCCAGGTTTTCAAGCCGTGCATCAGAATCTCACGATGTCGTCCAACGTGAGAACTATAGCCTACAGGTGTACGGCCCCACCTGGTCTGACCTGACTAACTGACTCTCTAACCTTACTTAACCTAACCCTAAATTCTGACTAAATACATTAGATTCAACCTTTGTTATTGCGTACAACGAAATGTATTTTTTTGCTCTAGGCACAGGGTCAGCTATAGTCAGCTCCCCTGGAGGAAATTAGGGGTTAAGTGCCTTGCTCAAGGGCACAATGACAGTGGTAGGCACCTTAGATACCTTAGGCAACCCTCCAGTCGCCAGCTCAAATCCGACTCCCTCCTGAGGCGAGGATTGTGGTCTCTCCTCCCCTGTCAAACTTCACATTGTTGTCCTCTATCGCTCCCCCCAGGTCCGCTTGGTCACTTCCTAGATGGATGTCCTTCTCAGCTCCTTCCCTGATGATGGCACTCCGCTCGTACTACTGGGTGACTTCAACATCCAGTCAGAGGAGCTGCTTCTCTCATCTGGAGTACTTGACCTTCTCCTCTCCTTCGACCTTACTCTGACCCGCTCTCCTCCGGCTCATAAGGCAGGCAATCAGCTCGAACTTGTCTTCACCAGATCCTCCCATACCTCCAACCTTACTGTTACCCCTCTTCCAGTTTCTGATCATCACTTTGTATCCTTCTCCCTCCCCCTCAAAAGCACCTCTTCCCTGTCAGCCCCTAACCACTTTAGACCCTCTCGTCACAACATATGTACGTACCCTGTCCACCCTCTCTTCCTCTGTCTTATTCTCCCTACCCTCTGTTGAATCCTTCTCCCTTCTATCCACTGACTCAGCATCCTCCACCCTCCTGTCCACTCTCGCCTCATCCTTCAATGCCCAAAATTCGGACTAAATAGCTCATTCAGTTGTTCATCCATTTTCAGTATGCAAGCTTAACCTTTTCAAAATGGGATAAAAGTGACGACAAGAGAGTTCATATCGCAGGCGGGAGTCGACATAAATTATAATAAACCCTATTCACATACCCTCACACACAACAAGTTACAACGTTGATAGCTGTTAACAGACAGAAGGAGGAGGAAGAAGCAGAAACAGTGGTGGAAAGGCACAGGTCCAGGTTGCCATGGAGAGGAGGCCTGAAGCCCCAGTGCCTGCACATCTGGTCAGGGGGAACTCTGTAAGGACCCTGACGACAGCACAAGATGGACGCCCCCCCCCCCCCCCACCACGAACCCTCTTACTCCCCAGATAATAGCTGACCAGACCGTGACCTGTAATACACTGTGTGTGTTAACTGTAATATGCTGTGTCTGTGTGTGTTAACTGTAATACACTGTGTGTTAAAAAAATATATATATATATATATATATATATATATATATATATATATAACTACGTAGGGCGCCCGTGAAATAATGTGTAAAATGAATTAGGCTACTGTAAGTAACGGGTAAAGACGTCTGCTAAATTGTTATTTATTTATTTGACCTTTATTTAACCAGATAAAATCAGTTGAGAACAAATTCTCATTTTCAATGATGATCCGGCCAAGAGGCCGCGGCAAGAATAAAATAAATGGCATGTAACATGACTGTATTATTAGAGCATTATTCTCTATATCTCTCTCTGATGTTTACGAATAAACATCGTTGCACCACATTCAAAGGAACACATACTGTATATATTTCAGAAAATGTTTTTATTGGCACTGTAAAAAAATCGTATCCATCATAATTACACCACAAACAATAGATAATGCAGCACAGCATGTATGGCACTCACAGAGAGATCATATACACACGGTGTTGATTCTCTGTGCTGTACCTACAGGCGAGTTATTTCTCATTCTCTTTGTGTTCCATGTTGTACTTGTAGGAGTAGGAGTGTCACATATTTACGATCATATGGGTCCATATCAACATTTTGAGTTTTATGACCTTCTTTAAATAAGCACACAGGAAACTCACCTTCATCCACCAAAAGCTCTGTGTCGCCTTGTGATGAAATGCCACCAGTTGCACATGGCCCCAGGATGGAGGCGATGAGCTGGTCCCTTGTAGACAGCTCCGGTGCGCCTGGTCCTCCTCCTGTTGCCAGCACGCTGGCTTTGTGGTCCGCGATTCGTTTCTTGGCCTGAAGCTTCATGTCAGCCCACTTTTTCCGCAACTCCGCCAGTGTTCTCCCGCCTTCTCCAACTTCATTCACACTGACACTGGCAGTGACACACTGCCAGGCAACAGCTTTAGATTTTGTAGTGATGCCACTATTGAGGCTGCCGAACAGCGTCTGATATCGGGCATCGATCTCTGATAATAGACAATCAATCTCTTCCTCACTATAATTTTTCTTTTTGGTTCTTTCTGCCATCTTGCTCGTCAAAGGTTCTGCTCAACACCTCAATCAAGCCTATTTATAGCACTTGACTTAATTGAGCCGCTATAATTGAGCCGCTATCACAGGGCGTTAATACAAACCTCATCCACCTGCGTTCAATTCCAAGTATATTTGGTATTTATAGAATGAAGCACGTACGCAATTTTAAACCATCTCAGCCCGTTTTATAAATAATGCTTACGTCCGTTTAGAAAAATGTGCTTACGTGAAAGCCAAAGATGACGTTCAAGTACTTTTTTTTATAAATGAGGCCCCTGGATCAAATTTTTATTTTTGATCTTACCCGTGTCGTACGTAGAAAACCATGTCAACGTAGTGATTTATACAATTTCAACGTGAGTCAATTTGACCGTGGAAACGATCGTAGCTCTACGTCGAGTATTGACCTTGCGTACGCACATTACTGGTTATGCAGAGTTATTACAGGCATGTGAGCCGCACTGCCTAGTGTAATTCATGCAAGTGGCTCGTAATAAAATTAACGATGTTGTTATCAGCCGAGAAAATTCGTTTAATTCAAGATTTAAAAGGAACTGATGTTTATGATTGTATTTCAGTCTTCCTTTATATCCCTCCGGAGCTGTCTATCTCCCCTTCAACATGCCTAGTGCGTTCCACAACGGACCTTGCCCGGCCACTCGCTAAATTATACTGGATTTTTTCCGGTGTCTGGGAGTTCGCAAAGGGAGTGAGCAGCCATATAAGAATAAGACCACCTGATAAGAATAAGACCATTATATTATTACAGTATAAGCAGCACTCGAGTTGAGGGATGGCATCCCCCCAGAAATAAAAACAGTCAAAATCGTCCCCCTCTTTCGTCCCCTTCTTTCCATACTTTATGTCATTTTATCAATGAACGTGCTATTACTGCTATTTCAAGGTGCGAGGGGGCACGCACACATGCAATGACATTTTTACCAAGTTACTGACTGAAGTCACTGACGCTGAGGGGATGCTAAAATTGTCCTCATATGATAAAATCCACCACCTCCCCTGATTTTCTTTTACAACTTGAGTACTGAGTATTTAAGCATGTGCCTGGTTAGTTGTCATGATCAAACGTTACAAATGCAACTTACCGGGAAGCCACCCTTCTCTGCCCTCTCCCGCTTCCAGACGAACGCCTACCCTATATTATAGCACTTGTCTTAATTCAGACGCTATAATTGAGCCGCTATCACAGGGCGTTAATACAAGCCTCATTCACCTGCGTTCTAGAGAAATGTGCTTACGTGAAAGTCAAAGATGACGTTCAAGTACTTTTTAAAAAATGAGGCCCCTGGAAGCAGTGGGTACAGTTGTCAAAAACAAAACAATAGGCAATTCACTCCACGGTCTCCATTCATGATCTCCCCAGAAGACTCCATTACTGAATACAAGGCATGTTCAAGCATGTTTGAAGTTTGGTACAGAACATTTGGAGAAGCCTGTAGATTATTAGGAGAATCTGGTAAACCTGGTCAGACGAGACAAACATTTAACTTTTCGGCAACAATATGTCGCGCCATGTTTGGAAGAGAAATGGCTCTGCATGTGATCCTCAAAATACCATACATACAGTAATGTTCGGAGATGAAAGCATCATGGTATGGAACATGTGAATGGAGCCTTGTACCGGGAAATTCTTGAGAAGTATCTGTTGCCATCCACCAGGATGATGAGGATGAGATGCCGGTCGATAATCCAGCAGGACAACAATCCAAAACATACTGCAAAGGAGACTTCTCAATTGGTACAAGAGTGTTGGACTGGTCTAGTCAATCACCATACTTCCAATAGTCTGGGTAATATGTGAACAAATCGTTCACTTTTTCATAAAAGCACAAAACCTGGTACACTTGTACAGTTTGGGGTCCTGAACATTTTCAGATGTGGAGCCCTCGCAAAAACTCCTCCTTTCCACCATAGCCAAATTATGTATTTTGCTTCATAACCAAACATGATAACACTGAACAGGTGATGTGTACCCATATATTTTTAAGGTCAAGGATTACAATGATACCATATACAACAACATAAAGTGTTCAGGTGAATAGTTAGTGGTGACCTCAGACCTCATAATGTGCCAGGGATCACAGAAGCAAACACACTGGGAAAAGGGAACAAGTTTAAGGAAGTTTAATAAAAACAAAGGTGCCACCACACACTACCCTGACACCTATTCTTCACTGTCTCCACAGTCTCCTCCACACTGACACAGAGCAGTGCACTTTAAGGAGGCTTTTGTGCACTTGCAATGCCCCCGGCAGCCTTTCTTGCAGCCACAACTCAAAAGTTCCAGGATGGACTGGCTTGCCTGTGGAAGAGTTGACCACAAAGGTTTCCAGTCACTTGGATCCATCCAACCCCAGTCTGTTGGTGATGGCATCTTAGGTGCAACCACAAGAGCTTGTCCCCAACAGTGTCCCCCTTGGTACACTGCTCTTTTTTTTTAGGGGGGGGGGGGATTTGCTCCATTCCCCTTCCTTTCTTGGTGAATAACTCAAGACGGGCTTCATCGATGTTGAGTTGGCTGCTGTTGCGACTGTAGAGGAGAATTGTGAAGCGCTCCACAGTAGACATAACTTCCTCCGGTATGCTGTTTGGAGCCTGTGACAGAGCCATGAAGGCCTCTGTTGCCATGTCATAGGCATTCCAGGTGTCCCATGCTGCCTTCTTGCCCCTGGTTGCAAATGCAGACACTGTGTCACAGCCAGTAAAAGCATGGAACACAGGAACAAATAAAGTTTGATTAGATTTTATTAAATGACTTGAATAAGTAATAAGTAATAATAATGACATTCAATCACATTATTACTACCTTTGCTCATACTGTATATTGCACATTGCACATGTCGCCTGATATAGCTTTGTTTTATACTTCTGCACATTAGATACTGTACTAGCTACCTAACTGTATATAGCTCATAACTATATATAGCCCATAACTGTATATACCTCTAAACTAAACAATAATAATAATAATAATACATTTATTTTATAAGGCGCCTTTCATGGCACTCAAGGTCGCCGTACAACACAGTTACAAAAATACAGTCAAACAGTTAAAAAATTACAATCAAACAATTACAAATTACAATATAAAAAGCAGCAGCAGGGCATTCAATAGTCGGGAGGGTGGCTCAGAGATAAGCCTGCCTGAAGAGGTGTGTTTTGATGTGTGTTTTGAATGGGTTTATGGTGTCAATGTTCCTAATGTCGGGGGGGAGGGAGTTCCAGAGGCGAGGGGCAGAGCGGCTGAAAGCTCTTGCCCCCATGGTGGACAGACGGGCAGGGGGGACAGTGAGGTTGATGGCGGAGGCTGACCTGAGGGACCGGGTGGGAATGTTGAGGTGGAGGAGGTCGGACAGGTAAGGGGGGGCGAGGTTGTGGATGGCTTTGAATGTGTGGAGGAGGATTTTGTAGTCAATGCATAGTTTAATGGGAAGCCAATGGAGTTGTTGTAGAGCGGGGGTGATGTGACTGATGACAGGGGTTCTGGTGATTATACGGGCAGCAGCATTCTGGACCAGTTGGATAATTATGCACAATAAATACAATGCACATACTGTATTTTGCATAGTCACCTATCACTACCATTCTTGTTCTATTTATGTTGTGCCCTGATATCACTATTTGCACTTTTGGTTGGATACTAAACTGCATTTCGTTGTATAGTACTTGTACTGCGATGACAATAAAGTTTAATCTAATCTAATCTAAGTGCCCCTTGAAAATGACTACCTTTTCCAAGCAAAGAACAGTGACACACATTCGATTTTCTACCCTTCACCCAGGAGGCATTTAAAAGCATTGGATTGGTGCTAGCATGGCTGGAAAGAGTTTCCACCATATTTATTGCATCAGTCCATTCGTTTAATTCATGAGGGGAATTGCATGGATCTGAAAAGGAAAATCTGAATGCAACTACTGTAATGAAAGATCTCTTCCAGCAGAGGTCAGCATCACAGAATTCTGGCACTGGATGCGTACAGCCCGCATGAGTGATGATTGGTGTTTCACAATCGTTGCATCTTCACATAAAGACTTCACTATTAATTTCTGCCATTGCTGCATCATCATGGAACATGATATTTATATTGAAAAAAATTAGCATGAATGCAAATGTTTTGTGATATCCAGTGTGGTATCAATATTCAAAGCTGTGAGTTAGGGGAGCAAATCAGCGGCTACATTGATTTGCATGCCGGTGAATTATTTCCTTATCTGAGAGTGACGCATTCAACATGTTGAATGGCGTTTATGGATTTGGAGAGTAACTATTAGTACCATAGTAAATATTTTTCCTCTTCTGCCAGGAATCCTCAGAAATCCAAACATAGCCTATGTTTTCAATGTTTAATGGAAAAACACTTATGTGAGAATCAATGTGTGAGCTAATATTCTACTTTGAAAGTAGTAAACACTAGGCCCACAATCCTGACTTCACTGATCTTTAGGCCTGAGGCATCTTCAACTGAATCTAAGCAACGGCACATATTTGTGGCTCTCTTGAAATGGTCTCTCCAACATCTGGAGTAAGAATTTGGTTAACATGTGGGATTAGTGCCAGAGGATTTGTTTTTAATATGGCAAATACACGGATGCAATACATGGACTTTACAGGAAGAATAAATACAAACAAATAACTTAAATACATGTCTGTCTAGTTAGTACTTTCTTGTTTAAAACATTAGAGATGCAGCTGAGCTACTTCTACGACAGGCAAATTAACATTGTTGTGTAACCCAGATTGACTAGATGTTCATGGAAACCTTTTTTTTGTAAATAAAGGTTTTGAGATACAGTACTGAAGTACTTTATGAGTATATTGAGTCTACAGATCATGCTCTCTGTCCCAGGCTATCCTATGGCTACTCCCCTGACTAACACATTTGAGAAGAGCTGTCAGGACTAGCAGAGTATTAGGCAAATACACGTGTTTGCACACGGTCTCTGAGTCCAGGGAAAATCTGGACATCATCTCCAAGAAAGCCGACTCAGCAGAGCAGAGAAAAGCCCTATAACTCTCAAGCAGAGCATAGGCCTGGTCTACTTCAAAAAGCAAGTGTCAAATCATTCTAAAAAAACATGACCTCTATTGACTGACCTTTTCATACACTATGCAATGTTCCCCTGTGGTGTGTGTATGGTTAATCCATTGTTAACCACAAGTTAATGATAGAGGCCTTGCTCAAATCTCACTGCCTCCTTTTGGGCCCCACAATCCTGGTTCTGGCCCGGGTGACCATGATAAGCTCCATAGCATGTAGCATGTGAGTTCAGAAATACAAGCTGGGATTTGTTCATAAATCTAAAATTGAGCATAATATGTGGCATAATAAAGGGGCAATCTTGGATTCAAATAACAGCAACACATTTGAAATCCTTAATTATTAAAAACATTTTTACAGAATAGAATGGTCATTTGTGAAATTCATATGGAACACACTCAAAGCACAGACTCACCAAAAATGCTAGAGCAATAGCCCCGATAGTTTTAACCATGTTTAGTGTTGGTTTATAATGACATTGTTTACAAACAATAGAGCAAAACAAGAATATATACTATAAGCTATTGTGTATATTATACACACTCACTGAACACGTTATTAGGAACACTATACTTATAATACGTATACTGAGTAGGGCCTTTCAAGCTGTGAATCTCCATTCTACCACATCCCAAAGGTGTTCTATTGGATTCAGATCCAGTGACTGGGAAGACCACTGAAGAACACTGAACTCATTGTCATGTTCATGAAACCAGTTAGATTAGCTAGATTTGCTATTAGAAGATGGGTACATTGTGGCAATGAAGGGATGCACTGCACATGGTCAGCTACACTACTCAAATAGGCTGTGGTATTCAAGTGATTATTGACCAGTATTAACGGGCCCCAAGTGTGCCAAGAAAAACATTCCCCACACCATTACACCACCTGAATGAATGAGAAGGTTTACAAGTGTTGCTAATAAAGTGTTCAGTGTGTGTGTGTGTGTGTGTGTGTGTGTGTGTGTGTGTGTGTGTGTGTGTGTGTGTGTGTGTGTGTGTGCGTGTGTGTGTGTGTGCGTGTGCGTGTGTGTGTGTGTGTGTATTACTATTTATCAATGGCTATATTATTAACTTAAAAGTGAAAACACGTACTGAATTATAAAACAAGTGACCCATATCTTGCAAAGTCACATTAGTGCTAAATCTGATCAGGGATGGGCTTTACTACCCTGACTACCTCCCCTAATCCCCTTACAGGAAACACACAGTCGCACTGGTCCTTTACTGACGCGACGGGCGGCCAATGGGAACCTGCTCTGGAGCACCGCTGGCCCCCGTCCCAACACAACCGCTTGCTCGCTTCAGACTTCTACCTCTCGGCGCCTCTCAAGTGCTAAAACTCGACTAAGTCGAAGCCATGGAACGCGACTACACGAAAATGCCCGTGTAACTTTTGAAGATATTGAAGGTAGGCCTATGTATAATGATATGAGATGTGTGTGTCCATTATAATAGAAGTTTAGAATTGGAAGAGAACTCGATGCTTCAGGTTGTGTAGCCTATAATAGACAGTGGAAAAGTTTCGTTTCTAAGCGCAGTACTCGTACGAGAGTACCTCTATGTTTGAACTCGGCTACATGTTGACAGGGAATTAATTCGGGATAAGTATATGAAGCCTGTTGCTATTGGGATTAATGTTGTGATAGTTTGTGAGAAGAATGAAAGCATACCAGGTAGCCTATACGCTGTGTCATGTTTATTTTAGAAAAAAGGTTTAAATTAATTAGTTAATTCTACTTTGTATTAGTTTTAGTTGCAGTTAGTTGTAAATACAATGGTTACTCCAGTAACTCAATTAAATAGTAAAATTGGTAACATTAAAGGTAGACAGCATTTCGTAACTCATTTTAGACCTATTTTGTAAATATGACAACATTACAGTACCATAGCACATGAAAACACTGCAGACTTGGAGTAAATTCATATTTGTTGTATCTGCAGTCTTTATGCATTTACTTTATCTGTCCCATATAGTACTGGTTTTCCAACCTCTACATTGAGACCTTGACAGCAGTCACTCTCTTTCAACTGCTTTTTGTACTTAATCAAAAACATTGTCCCTTAATTTCAAGTTGAGCCACAACAAATCCCTTCTCTATCTCACACACACACACACACACACACACACACACACACACACACACACACACACACACACACACACACACACACACACACACACACACACACACACACACACACACAGGGCTTGCTTGTTTGGGTAACCTAACCAATGTGGTTTGAGGGATTGAGATCAAATTTGCCTGCTTTGTTTACGTTTCTGCTGTGCTATATTTGTTTTCTAACCTGGCCTGTATCTACGGGTATGAGAAAACAATGAGCAAAGCCCCCCAAACAAATCAAATCCATTTCAGATATGCTTAGTTTGTCTGCCTTTGTTTGAAATATTGAAATTTGGATCATGTCTCTTAGACTATCCTGGACTATTCCTAGGATAGTAACTTCCCGCAGCACAATAAGTGTCCTAAAACCAATGCATTTACACAGTGGTTATACAGTATGGACATACTGTAGAATGAAATCCCTGAAATATTGCATGCAGCAAGAAGATCTCAATCTCTAAACCTTTCCTTGAGTCCAGAGTGAAGATGAGACACAAGTCTGGCACCACTAGACGAGCATGCAGCACACAAGTTTAACAGTTTTACGATGTGCAGATATTACATGAACCTGGTTCAACATAGTTTTCTATGTAGTTATCTAAAGCCTTTTGACAATACAACACTATTTATGTTAGGAATACATTTTTGTTGGACAAGCACAAGGCAGAGTTAGAGGAACCCCGGTACTGTATCTTACTAGGCTATATTTTCATTTAGTAGATTCATTTGAGCATTTCCAAATAAAACGCTGCAAATGATGTCATCCCATTTTGTCTCAAACATATTGTGTTCTATCTACCATCACCGTTTAGAGAGGAGAATAGATAATGCGTGAACCTTCTGTGGGTACCATGACCACCATACTGTACTGTGTACAGGAGCACGGCTGCAGATGTGCATTCCTGCTGTCTGAAGTGCCGTCCAGACTCTAAATAAAGGGTTGGAATGCAAACACAGGACCAGGATGCCTTCAGTGTCTCCTAAAAAGAAATATGCTCATAGAGGCACATATCTGACATGGCATTGATGATGTTTTAATGGCTACTTTGAGCTTAGACTTCAAGTCAGAAATGGGAGTCTAGTTCTAGCTGGTGGTGAGCATTGTTAGAGACCATGGCTACTCTCCTGTGCTTTTCTCCCAAGTTCTAGCATGAATTGCTTTCAGTTTACGGTCCTGCCAACTCTAATTTCCCCACATGGATTGCACACATTCATTTCCAGCTCACATTTCAAAATGCATAGAGAGCTTGTGTGTAATCAATTTAAAATTAAACTGGCCTGTTGATGTATTCTGTGTGCTCTCTGTGTGTGTGTTTGTGTGTTTGAGAAGGTCCTTCTCAGAGAGCCTGCTTGGATTGCTGCTGATTAGCCAGCCAAGTCTGTGAGGCCTGCAGAGCTCCAAGCAGCCTTCACATTACATTTACATGAGGCCCGAGATGGGGTTTTAAAAATGGACGTCGAGGCAGCTGCCGAAAAATACAATTAGGCCTACTTCACGGTTTTCTCCCGTTTTTAGAATAAATGGCGAGAGGGGAAATGTCTGAAGTGTTTAATGACTGGCTGACTCACAGTGTGTCCTCTGAAAAGTGTTTATTTTTGACGGAGGATAGCCGGGGGGGGGGGGGGGGGAAGGGGGGTTGGTAATGAGAGAATAAGAACTAGGATGTGACTGTCTGTAGTAGAAGTAGAATAACCTCTCCTGTGACTCACAGTTCGAGGGGTCACATTCATGTTCGTTCATGACCTGGAAAGTTTGACCGTACGTACTTCAACTTTGGTGGAAGGAAGAATAGGAGGTCAAAGGGAATAGAAATGTTTTGGCACCCTGTAGGTTTCATTGACATGATTTATTTGGGGGTATCGGTGTCATCACAGTGGTCATAGGAGGAATTTGAGAATAACAAGTTGTTTAATTTTTTGGCTTCTAAATGAATCAAGTCAAAGGTTTGATGAAATTATCTGTATCAGGAATGGAAAAACGGTATGACGTAAGTAGGCTAGTTGCTGTCAAATGGGTGTTATTTTTTGGTCTTTTGATGGGTCATGAATATTTGATAGTGAAGTCATGACAGCTTGTACTGTAGTCTGCAAGTGAGATGTCATGTCATATTACTCACACTTTAAGAGCGTGCAACCCCCATGCTTCAACTATGATGTCAGTATTGTAGAATTTTGGACTGTCGGAGTGAATGAAAAGATAAGTATCAACCTGCTCTAAGGTTTAACACCCTCTCTCTGTCTGTGAGCCAAATATGTTTCTTGTCTTCATGGAAAATTAACTGTAAATTCTATCTTTCCTAAAAAAAGACATGGATTGTCTCATAGTCTGCGATCATGGCTGATTTGGCAGAAAGGTGATTGACTGATATGAATGCTTGAGAAACTGACAAGAATCGAAGCGAAGAAAAACATCTATGCAAGATGTTTTTCTTCATTTTTTTTTTAGAAGTCAGTTGGATCTGTATGAGGAACTCTGCAGGTGAGCAGGGTGCACACATTTGAGCATCCATCCTTTCTTTTGTGTAGCCTATAACTTTGTTCACAACGAGTCATGATAAAAAAGGCTAGGCTGTCACTGTGAATCCTTTTGAAGAACTTTTTTTGGTTTCAACAAAAATGGGATTAAAAACAATTGCTTAAAATAAAGGTTTCTACATGGAACCAACAGGGGATCTTCAAAATGTTCTTCCATACAGACAGCAGAAGAACCTGCTTAGAACCCTTGTTTTTCATGTATATGGTCAGCCTATACACAGAGCACCATAAACTGCAGCCAGCTGTGGCATTGAGGTAGAATGTTTGCTCAGGGAGGGTAGGCTTAGGCCTAACACAGGTGTGTGTGGTACCGCTGTCGCTCTGTGTGTGCCCATGGTTTCATCTGATAAGAGTGTCTAGCCTGATATGAGCTCAGGTTTGGTCACCACCCTGCAACCTCAGCTCTGCGGCTCCATTTTAAGTTGTTGGCTCCCGTATAGTAACTTGCATAGGTGCATTTAGTGGATCTCTAAAGTAGGGTTGCAAGATATAGCCTATCGTTTTCACCATGATCATTGTGATGTGCGATAGTCACATCGCAGCATTTTCAATGTCAAGTAAGGCAAATTAACTCAAACATGTCATGCTACAAATGTTGTGATGCTTGGTACTAAAGGAAAAAAATTACTAATCTATGAGAAGTCTGATATAACATAATTTACTCAGATTTAATGGTTCTCGGATACACAGCGTTTGTTTGCAGGCAGGCTCTACACAGCGAACCACCATTCACTGATCATCTTGATCAGTTCATCAAACAACCAAAGCAAGCCCCGCCCCCACTAGTCGTAAACCACAACCTGAAAATTAGCAAGGAAAAGGAAGATTTGATTCTAAAAAGAAAAGCAAGTCAGTTGGATGGAATTATTTAGACTACAGATGATGTTGACCAAAATCAGGTACTTTGTCGACAGTACCTTACAATTGTTGCCACAGCATGAGGCAACACAACGAATTTATTTGACCATTTGGTGTTCTGCCTCCCCAAATTCTCCCATGTTACCCCTCTCCTTTGCACCCTTCACTGGCTCCCAGTAGCAGCTCGCATCCGATTCAAGACCCTGGTGCTCGCCTACCGGGCAGCAAAGGGAACTCCCCCTCCTACATGCACGCAATGGTCAGCCCCCAAACACCTGCCTGTTCACTCCACTCTTCCACCTCTGCTGGCCGCCTGGCATCACCGCCTCTACGGGGATGCAGCAGTCCCGCCCCAGTCACGACTCACCATCCTGACACCCCGCAGGTGGAACCAGCTTCTCACTGCTGTTAGGACTCCAGATTCATCTTTTGCCGTAGACTGAAGACCCTTTCTTCAGGCTTCACCTTAATTGTCCCTTTTTCTTTATTATTATGATTATTTTCTATGCACTGGCACTCCCCTACAAAATCACCACAATCATTCTACAATTATTAATTAATTAATTATTTCCAAATAGAGCTTTTCAAGTCATCTGGTGAAAATTCCTATATATATCGCAATATATATTGCATAAGAATTTGCAATGTCAGTTTTTTCCAATATCTTGCAGCCCTGCTCTGAAGTATGTAGCCTCGACGCTGCTGATGGTGTTTCTTCGAAAAACAGACCGAGCCTTTTCCCTTTTGCTCAATGTCTCTTCCCTTGGCTGACAACCATATGCTACAAACACTTCGACCTTGATACTGAGGTGCACAGTGCTTGTAGTGTCTGGGTCAGCAGCTGTTGGCTAGTGAGGCAGCCATATTTCTGGTCTGTGAAGTTACCGAAGACTGGCGCCTTTGAGGTACGCATAATATTGCTTGACCATGTCCAATTTAGCTCAGATAATGAGAGAATGCACAATGGAATCTGTTGTTGTTGTCTTTTTTTTCCTTTTTTTTTTTTCTTTTTTTTTCTGTCCAGACTTCCAACTTAATCCTAATCCTCTCACTGATGATTTCTAATCCCTCAAACTCAGTTGAACTCTTTCTAATCCCCTCATGGATCTGTCAGTCTTTAACTTGTTTTCATGGCCCTGAAACCTCTCTGTAATATTATTTTCCCTCTGTATGGATTCCCTCAAAAAAGTAGTAATTTAAGTAAAAATTATTTTGAGTGAATTCACACTGCCAAGTCCAATAAAAGGCTGAAAACAATTTACAAGCCAGCAAAGTTGGCCTTGCTCTATTGACTTAATACTCTTATACCAGTCTACATTTATAGTCAAGATTTTTCCAAACATTAGCTGCCCTGAATTAGCTCAAATAGGCCTTAAGGATGACAGTAACTCGCTGCTATTGTTCCAATTCCACATGGTGAAACTGTCCAGATGCCACTCTGAAACTCCATGCTTGAGTTACGTTACACTTGGCAGATCAGCTACTGTGTCACAGTATGAACAAAA
Organism: Nansenia antarctica; assembly: GCF_963989245.1. NCBI lineage: Eukaryota > Metazoa > Chordata > Actinopteri > Argentiniformes > Microstomatidae > Nansenia > Nansenia antarctica. The sequence continues at coordinate 51,664,213 of NC_137689.1, forward strand.
ATGTAATAACTGCAAAAATAAAGGCTCACTCTGCCAGTTGTTTTTCCTGAGGGGTGGCCATGGGTGATACTGTATGGCTTGTGGATCTATGAAGAATTCTGCAGCTGCAGCTCCGTTCAGTGTTCCCCTTTGATCCCACCGACACTCTTTATCTCTCCCTTGGATCGGCCTTGTACTCTCTCTCTCAAAACACAACAACCCGTCTCTCTGGGATCGCACAGAGTGGTGTTGGGACTGGGGGACTACATTGCTAATGAGCACCAGTTAAAGTTCTGGGACTCAGAGGGGTACACACACTAAACACTAACCCTTAGAGAGCTGTTGTGTTATTGTGATGGAAAAGCGGTGTCTGTCTGCCTTGTGTTTGTGGCTGAAGAATAAGATGTACGACTGCTGACTGACTGTAGGTTGGAACAGGAGTAATGGAGAATGTATGGTGTTCCCAGCAGTGTGAGTCACCCCAAGAGTGAAGTGTGTGTGTGTGTGTGTGTGCGTGTGTGCGTGTGTCTGTGTGTGTGTGTGTGTCTCCAATGTTTTTTTTCTTCCTGGAGAGTACCACCAGTACACAGCAAAGTATCTGCTCGGTGATACATTAGTCCGTTCGCTATGTGCAGTTCACCCTCTGACTCATTTGGCTCTGAAATAGATAGCAATAACTACATAGAACATGAGAACACAATCCAAACCCCGGTCCCGGTGAATCAACACACACACGGAAAGAAGTAGAACGCGTCTTCTCTAATATGCTTGTCAGGAACAACCGAGTACTCCACACATGTGAAAACCGCACACTTGGAAAGACAATGGCCGACCTTTGACTTCAACCTAATTTTTTTCAATATTCATAGTGCCATAGTGGTGGTACAACGTTCAGTCCTTGTTATCTATCTAAAAGTGTGGTCTTTAACATGTGTTTTGGATATACAGTACACAGAGGATAATTTCCCAGCAAAGCTCCCCAGGCTTGTAACAGAACGTTGAAAGGAAGTACCGCTATTTGACGCTAAACTCCTCTGTCTCGTTTTTGGAACTGACATGCTGTCATTGTGCGGACTAAACGCTCTGTTCACAATGTGGTAGTGTTAAAAAGCCCAGCTTTGCCCTGGTTCCTGCTCTGTAATTACTCTCAGCGGTAGCGTGGCGCCAGCCGAGCACTCGCCGCTAATGCAGACAGAGACAAAGCCCGGCAGGGCTGAGTGAACCTGGGCAGAGATACGGCAGGGACGTCAGAACCACTGGACGTTAGCCTGGGTAGCATTAGCACCACAGTCACTACACTCTACTCTGCCAGTAGTAGGCTGGCTATGATGGAGGGTTGCTTGTGCACGGCGAGTCATTAGATCACAGGGAGCAGATGTTTTCTAGGTCAACAGAGGGTTTGAGGCTCCTCAATAGTGAGTCACCAGGCAGGTATACAGCTGCCTCCTGCCTGCCTGCAGTACATTTCTCAATTACTGAGGTTAGGTACCGGAGGCAAGGGTCTGTTCCGAAACAATCCCTAGTCCTGGGGCTTGTTCTGTTTGCGCCCCAGATCTGAAGATATCTAAGTCGCTTTGGAATAGGGCGTCTGTTAAATGCCAAAAATGTGATGTTAATGTAAATGTAATGTTAATGTAAATGTAATACTCCTTGAGCTAATGCCCAGGCTTTAGTTTAGCGAGTTTGTGCATGTCTTCCACACATGTTTGAACTCTGGACGTTCACAGTTGCAAGGTTGATGAAATTCCACAAAAACTATCAAAGGGCAAGGTTGGTATCCTTGGTTGGAAAGTGAGGTCGCAACAGTGTTAGTTTTCTTTAGCATTGTTAAGCGTTGAGGGAAGAGTTTGACCAAGAGGAGAAATGGGAGTGTGGAGAATTTCTCAATTTCCAGCAGCAAGTCACTGCCATGCAAGATTGTAATCAGGTAACTTTGCCAATACTGTTACTGAGGTACAAGAGAATCAATCAATACCAGAGTACTTTCAGTGTCTCTGTTTAATCCTGAAGTTAAGTGATTACACACAGGGTCCCTTCAAGCCAGACTTGCTTTGGTGATCAGACACACACACACACACACACACACACACACACACACACACACACACTCACACTATACCCTCAAGCAAGACTTGCTTTAGTGATTACACACACACACACACACACACACACACACGCACGCACACACACACTGTACCTTCAAGCCAGACTGGCCGAGGATGCGATTATCCTGGGAGGACTGCCAAACAGAGTGAATAGCTGGCATCTGGTAGCCATCTTGTGCTGGCTGCTGCTGCCTGAAGGAAATTCCAAGCTCTCTGGATCGGAGGCCATGATACTGGAGCTCCAGCACAGCATAATACAGCCCAAATCTCTAACAGCACAACTCAGCAGTTGTTTAATGACAGGTCCATTGTCTGTACAAAGGGATGTACAGACAAGATGATTTATGTGACGGGATTTGGAACACCTTTGTTAAGCTTTTGGGAAGATGTCAGCACCTTAACTACATTCATGGCACTAGTTAAATGCTTTCTCTCTATCTCCACACATCTATCTGCCTGGTTGGGTAAATTAATATTGGGTCATTTAATGGTTGGGTAAATTAATTACAGAAATGGGTTAGGGTTAGGGTTATTGGTCTTGTCATGATGACTACATGCGGAAGTATCTTGTTCCATGTTATGGTTAATTGAGATTAGGCATTAAGGAAGACAATACAGATTGTTGATAATTTGTCAAAAGCAATAATTTTTTCACGGGTCGCCTCTATTTTAAACCTGTAATGATTGTGAAGCCTATCCAACTATCCCCATATTGTCCCTTGAGCACTTAGTTAGTAGTGCTAACGGGCCCAAGTGTACTCTCCCAGACAGACCTTTGCCTAAGTGCTGTGTTGCTCCTTTTTAACTCCGTCTCAGTGCTCCACATGTGGCAGTCATTACCTCTCTATGTAAAATGTAAAAAAAAAAAAGACTTGCACCAGACTGGTTGACTCTTTATATACTGTCCCAGAAATCGAATGAGTATATCATGGAACAATCTAATGTGTCTGAGAAGTGCACTGTATCTGTACTAGCTGCAAACATGCTTCTAAACACTTAGCCTAGGGGATGGTTGTAAAGTGCGCTGGATAATTTCAGTGTAGCTCTCGTCCCCTTGGTGACGGAATTCCTGTGTTTGGTTGGATTCCTGTTCTAAGCGAACTGGCAGAGCTGTGACTGCTGTCACACAAGCAGTGGCCCTTTCTTCACTGTGCGTCAATGGATTAGGCAAATCCTCTCATAATAAATACAATAGTCTCTATTTTGCAAATGTTCAGCCACTCTCTGCTACACCTTTCATTGACCTACAAGTCTAGTCACTGGTACACCACTACTCACCCTTGACCATACACACAGACATGTGAAGTTGAAAACTCTCGCTGTTTCTCAATCTGTTTCTCTCTCTCCCTCTCTCCTTCTCTCCCTGTACCACCCCCACCACCACCACCATTTCTTTCTTTTTTCACATCAGTATGTGAACAGCCTGTGCCCTTCTGGTTCAGGTATGCTAAGCCGGCCTGGATAATTTAAGAGACCCTCCTCTTTCTCAGAAAACAAAGGTCCGGTTAAAAAAATGAAAGCACTCCAGGTTCTCACAGATGTACTCGGTTAAGTGGGAACTGTATAGAGACAGATGACCAGTTTCTCCTCAAGCAGCAAGAACTGTACAGCTGACTGGTATCTCCAAGAGCACAAGGAGTTATCAGGACCTAATAACACCCTTCTTTCTACTGGGACTATATTCATGATAAAGCACAACCTCTCATACCTTATTGCCTAATTTGGCATCATACAGCATTTTGATGAGTTTGTAAACACAACGCCATGTAATTTCATGGCAGCCATGTCTCTATAGATGTATGGTTTGGGTATCTCTTCCTAACTGCTACTCTATCACATCGGGCAAGAAGCTCCATCGGAAGCGCATGATGGCTTCTTTGCCTTTTTACAACCAATAGACTGTAGCCTACACTGGACATTGTGGCGCCCCATTAATCAATGCATTGTTATCTACAGTATAAAAGGTCAGAGAGACTGAATGTTCCTGCCCTCGTTATGGGAGACCAGTGTAAATAGTCCCTTTTGTTCTCTCACCAACACAGCGGCCATCGTGGTTTTCCCACTCTTGTTGTTTTAACACATCCAACCCTCCAGTGATGACCTTTGTAAATGTTTGCTCCCAGGGGTGTACATATCAGTGGACTTGTCTGTTTCAGTGTAGCTGGGGGTAATGATAACATCATTGACAACATTTATAAGCTTAGGCCTATTTGTTATCCCGTTGGTACTTGGTTATCTTTACTTTCAGGACCTCCAATAAGGTTTGTTTGTTTGTTTGTTTAGGATTTATTTCAGAACACCAAACACTGTGGTATGTCTGATCGGAGGATTAAAAGAATTCAGTGGTGCATTCTTTTTCCAACCTCTGCCCTGATACGCTCCTGCCCTGTATTTAAAAGCCATGGGTGGTGAAACAAAGTGCTAACTGACTGTCTGTCTGTCTCTGCTTGTTCTTGTCCCCTGTTCCCTCTTAAAAACTGAATGTGTATCTGCTTGTCTGGTGTGAGTCATCGTCCCAGAGGATGCTAGAACTTGTGCGGCACTGAAAGGGTTCTTACAACTTGGACAAAAGGACTCTTAAGAGACTCAAAACACAGACTGTTCTCTCATACGGCTTACTGGCTTTAGAGGAGACGTGAATGTGGACTTCTGACACTGGAGATAGCTTTAGAGGTGTTGACTGATTTTGAGATCAATATAACTGATGGCACTAGTTTTATGGGCATCTCTCTTGAGTTGCCTGCCATGATACTGTCCAATGACCACATGGTGCTTCTCAAAAGTAGTATTGATCTGTTTCTTTAGAAAAAGAACAGCACAGAGCATATGGCGTTTCAGCATTCCTCTCCCTTGTCAGTCTCTGGCCCTGCAAGACTGTTTGTCCTGTCGTGAGCCAGCTAGTCCCCCGCCCACCACGCACCCACCCACCAAGTACCCTTGACCTCCCCCGACCCTCTCCCCTCTCCCAGCCCCTCCCTTTTCCAGTGTGCCGCTGTGTTTCCTCTTTCTAATGATAAGAGTTGTTTTTAGGAAGATGTGCGTGAGTGTGTGTACAGGCCTAGAGTAGTTTCAATGTCAGCGGCTGCTGAACGAGCCAGAGAGGATTGTTTTTCTCTCAGTCAGCGAACATTCTGTCCTTCATTATTGGTATACACGACATCGCTCTTGGAACTGGGGAACATGGAACACATCCCATGAGTGGGTGTCTGGGAGTGGGTGTAGGACCCTTTCTCACGCACACCCACCCACACACATACTCTCCCTCTCCGGATCTGGTGTGACTATCTGAGCTCCCCTGAAACTGATTGCATTCTTTTGTCTATTTTGGTCTGCTCTATAACAGCCCGAAGGTGACTGACTGTAAAGTGAGAGTCGTGAGTCACAGAATAAGTTACAATGATCACAGACAGCATGCATGGGGCGAGGATTGAAAGAATTCCATCTATGCACACAGGGATATGGGATCCAGTCAGTTTTTGTCTTTGTAACCTTCAACCATTCTTGTGGTTTTGGAAAGAAATCAGTGTTTCTATTAGGCCTACTTTGTTTATTTATGGAAGGCCATGGCCTCCCTTGGGTAGTAACAGAGACTCTCCAGAGTGGTCAGAGATGTTTTATTCTTCAGTATATTAAACATATTCTCACCCAATTGGAACCAATTATTATAATTGGTTTCAATTGGGTGAGAATATGTTTCATATATATATATACCAGTATTATAGTAAAAACCTGTCAAATTGAAGTAAATGTATTGCTACATGTAAGCAGGTAGAGTTTGTTGTTCACTGCACTGATAGGGCTTTCACACCGGCAAAGAACCGTGCCGGTTCGCGTTCGCGTTTGGGAACCTCCGAACGTTGGCGCTGTCTGGCGAACGAGCCCGCGTTCATACACTGGTATACGCTCGTTCGCCAGACAGCGCCAACGTTCGGAGGTTTCCGAACGCGAACCGGCACGGTTCTTTGCCGGTGTGAAAGCCCTATGAGAGGGCTGGAGAGACTAAGGGGGGGAGCAGGAAATTAAGTGAGAGAGAAAGGGAGATGGAGTGCCTAGAGAAAGTCTACAGGGTCATTCAATGTCAAATGAACTAGGGTTGCACATTTGACAACATTTCCTTAATCGATAGTCAATAACCTTAATGATCAATCAATCGATTAACTTTTTTTTTTAAACAGCAAATTGTAGCTTATGACATGGAAGATCAATCAAAGCTTTATTTGTACATTTGAGGCATATTTTGACAGCAAAACCAAAACTGAGGAAAACAAAACCCACGGCTGCATTTGCTCGCTTCATCTCTTGCTTTAGTGGCCACATCCACTGTTGCCCTCAATTCCAGCAATTTTTAATTCGCAGCCAGTCGAATGTTGTATTTAAATTATGATTCCACCAAAAGCTCCCACTCATACAGTTCAAGACGAGAGCACGCGTTGTACCACTTCATTGTTTATTTTGATGCACTTGGTCGATCAAATTCTGCTTGATTGATCAAATTCAATTAATCATTAACTATGAAATCAACAAGCCATGACACCCACCATCTGATGTTCTGAAATGTTTTCTGTAGTTAGAAATAGATTAGATAAGTACCGTAGTCCTGCATCATTATGTTGTAGAAAGTAGTTTAATTTCTGAGAAATGAACACATGAACCCTCCATACGTAACCTTTAGAAGATTGATTCAAGTTTCAAGTTCATTGTTTCAAGTTTTATTGTTAGGTCACATTACACAAGCATAAGAGAGTAAAATCCTTAGGCTTCAGTTCAATTGCGAAGCTAAACAAACTGGTGAAGAAGGCCAGCTCTGTGGTGGGGACCGGGCTGGACAGCCTAGAGGTGGTGGCAGAACAGAGGATGGGGAAAAAACTGGCGGCCATGCTGGTCAATCCCTCCCACCCGATGTACTGCGAGCTGGCGGGGATGAGGAGCAAGTTCAGCCACAGATTTGTTCTCCCCCGCCAAAGTACAAAAAGATTTGGACAGTCCTTTGTTCCAGCTGCACTCCGACTCTACAACCAGGCCCTGCAGGGTGGGGGAGACCTGGAGCTGGAACTTTTGGAACTTTTTACTTATTGAGCCTGCACTGTTTTATGTATTTTATTGAATGTTTTCTGTTTTCTGTATTGAATGTTTTCTGCCCTAACTGAGCTGTGTGACAACAAAATTTCCCCATTGGGGACAATAAAGGTTTTCAATCAAAATCAATCAATTGACATTGAAGCACAAAGACAAATAAGGCAATAAGGCACAATAAATAGTGGCAATAGTTATTAGGCATAAGTGAGACAATTGGACAAGTGACAAGTTGTAGGACACAAATAATACAAATAAGACAGGACACAATTTAGCAGTACAAATAGTAAAAAAATATAGTACAGAGTAGAAAATGTCATGAGTATTGCACTCGGTAGCAGTGGGTGTAAGATGTAGTATTGAGTAAAGTGACTGTGTGCTTAAGAGTAGGTAGTCCATATACGTGGCTTGTGCTTGGGGACAATAGTCATTTGTCTTCAGTAGGCTTGTTTATGAGTTTGATCGCCTGGGGGAAGTAGCTGTTGGTTAGCCTCTGAGTTTTGGCCCTGAAGTTCCGGAAGAGGCTTCCTCTTTTGGACGCCATCAGTACAAACAGACTGTGGTTGGGATAGCTGGGATGTGTGATGATCCTCCGGGCTTTGCTGATGGGTCTAAAGAGGTGTGTTGTTGTTGTTATTGAGCTAGACCAACATTTAGGCTAGCAGTTACAATATGGAGGCTATATTGAATATTAATAAACTAACTCCAAGTAATTGAGTTTGTGCTAATCAGGGAAAGAATGGTCAAATAGAATGAATGAAATGAAGCTTTAATAATACTGTATACTTCTAGAATTATTACAAGGCAAATACTTCATAGAAAAATGTTAGATTTTACCCTCAATGGTAGCTAAATTATAGACGGGAGAGAGGAATTAAACAAATACAGACATCATGTTTACTGTACTAAACAACTCCCTCTGGCCAGGACACAATGAAAACACACAATTTTATTTATGTATATCCCATGTGAACTACAGTATTTAAATTAGGAGCTGTTTGCAAGGAGAACAATGAGACCGCATCCGCAGGGGTAGTGGTGGCCTAGTGGAAAGTGGGTTGGACTGGTGGTCATGAGCCCAAATCCCACCTGGGAACACCACCACTAGTCTGCCCTTGAGTAAGGCACTTAGCCCTAAATTACTCCAGGGAGACTGTCTCTGTAATTGTAAGTCACTTTGGATAAAAGTGTCTGCTAAATGGTTAAAATGTAAAATGTATGGACTATCAGTTTTGTCTGAGAAGTAGCTAATATGAAGCTGCAGCTTGGAGTTTTGTTTCTTCATACTATGTTATGTATTTCTGGTTAATCTGGTATTCTGGGTGTTGTCCAGGTCAAATATATTGTAGTTGTGTGTCATCTAATGCAGTATTGTGTGTCATACAGTATGATAGTACCATATGTTGTCCACTAGATGGAACTGTCCCTGCTATGAGGTGAATAAAAGTGACATTGTATTATTGTGTTCATTCACAATTTCACCTTCAAATGAAAATTATTTATGCATGTAGAGTGAAGAGTTAAAGTGAGAGCAGTTTTTCTATGTCACTTAGACAGAGACGTGGAGTGAGAAAGGGCGGAGATGGAGTGAGAGACAGGACATTGGGAGATGTAGGTAAACAGAGAGGGGAGAGTGGTGTGGACAGAGAGGAGAGGGAAAACAGGGGGAGGGAGTGTGAGAGGAGAGGGAGATGGGCTGAGAGTGTGGGGGGTGGGGGGGAGATGGACTGAGAGAGGTGTCCTTCAGCGTAGCTGGTTCTGTGGTACATCAGTGCTGAATGTAGCAGACCCATGTGAGATCAGACCATTGAGATGAGCCTGATAGGACATGGTCTACTAGTGTCTGCGGTGAGAGTTATGGCTATTGGGACATGATGACCTCATGACCTTCAGAGAATATTTTACTATATTTGACACATCTTGTCAAACTGAGATCTGATTCAGTCGGGACACTTGCGTCGTTTCACGAACATGTTAATACAATGGGTTTGATGGTAATACATTCGGTTTGGCGTAATTGGATGGGTCCGCTCTAATATAGCTCCCCACCCGAAGTTAAACAATCAAATACAATGTCACAGAGCGTCCCCTCTGGTTGGACCTGGCGCAGTGGGCGGGACGACAAAAATGTAAACCTGCATAGACAGTGGTGACCCGCTGTTAACCATGGTGGAGCGTTACTGTTTAACCATGGTGGAGTGTCACTGCTTAACCATGGTGGAGTGCCTCGGCCTCTAAGTCCAGTCCCATGACCATGTGACCCGTCGCTTCCTTTCACAGGTGGGTTCAGCTGTCCGTCACTAGACACCTTGAGGTGTCTGGGCCTGAACGTACTTAGACTTCCACGATAGAAACTTAAAGAAGGTATTCTACGTGACAGAGACTTTGAGTACGCCAAACATTAAGACAACACGCTAAGGCTGAATATGAATTCAGCTGAATCTCATGTTCCACACATACAAGTAGGGCCTTGGCAGTTAAATACTTCATGTACCTTTATGAACTAACCAAGACCGGTGACCTATCGATCTTAAAAGGTCTTGGTCAGATAGGCTATGTTTTCCCACTACACTAACCCTATTTGCCTAATGGTTCATTAGGACACTTACTGGCCGCTGTGAAAACAGAAGAACAAAGATGAAACAACCTCCCCGCCACGTTGATATCGACCCTTTCTGTTTTTCGAAAACTAAGCGGCGCAGTATCGTCACCTCTCTATCACTCCATCCATAAAACGATTCCATGCCCATAAACCCGCCCTTTACCACCGCCGAAAGCACGGAATAAGATAGGATAATGGATCGGAGCTGGATTTATGTGTTTACATAGTTGGATCACTCAGGGTCGCTGAAGAACCCCTGTCTGTCATTATTTCCATCGGTTTGGAGGTTTCCATTGGTTTCTGATGTCTGAGTGGGTGTGGACCTCCACACTGGTTATTTTATCGTTTAGAGGAACTCTCCGTCTGGTTAACGATGATCAGACGCCTATTTTATATTCGCTCATGTTTTCCCCTTGTCGTTTAGTGCAGGGTCGGTTGATGCTGAATGACTCACGTCAGAACATTCTGATGTATTTCCCTTGACTGGAAAGGGGCAGGCATCGATTATGTATTTTTCCGCCCACCCTCAACCCTTGTGCTGTTTTACTGGTAATAAATAATACCTTGGGGAAATGCCAACCCTGCTCAATGGTCCCTGGCACAGATGGAATGTGCCTACTTTCATCTCTGCGCTCTCTCTCTCTACGCCCATGCTCACCTGAGTTCTAGAGGCCTGGGTTACGTTAAGAGCCTGTAGTGTGTCCTAATCGCCTCTTAAAGTGTGGGTGTTGAGCTGTGGCCTGTTCTCCATGTGTGGGTGAGCTGGTGCAGGTATAGCCTGTCTGCTGGCTCTCTTTCTTTCTCTCTCTCTCTCTCTCTCTCTCTCTCTCTCTCTCTCTCTCTCTCTCTCTCTCTCTCTCTCTCTCTCTCTCTCTTTTATCTCCCACTGTCCTCTTCAGACCTCAGAAGTGAAGTGCATTGTTAGCGCGATGTGATAGAGTGTTGATATCTCCCCCCTCAGGGAGTAGCTCCAATATCAGCCCCATAAAGATGACTGATGTGTGTGTGTGTGTGTGTGTGTGTGTGTGTGTGTGTGTGTGTGTGTGTGTGTGTGTGTGTGTGTGCGTGCGCACTGTACTGCCATAGCTGCTGGCATATCACAGAACACCCACACTTTCCTGAGATTTCTCTGAGCCTAAATGTCATGTAGTCAATGATTACTGGTGCTCCCCAGAACACCCTGAGGGTGTTTGATTCTGTGTTGAAAGAAGACAATGCTAGATTCAGTCTGGCGTGTTTTATACTCCTATACTCCTCAATGGCACATTTCCACGTTCCCTCCATCAGTCCATGTTTGTTTTCTTTCAGATTCTCTGAGCTGATAAAAGGAGAAGTGAATTGATAGCATGTTTTCATTCATGATCATAGGATGTGAAGGAATGGCCTTCACTGTCATTGTGTACTGTGTATTCAACTGCTGTGTCTGTGCAAGTCTTTTAATTACATTCAATTACACTTAAATAGCTTGATTGACATGAAAGGGGAATCCAGTGTTGCCAAGGTACCACAAGAGTCACTCAATCATTCCGAACCAATGCGAAAGTAAACTAAAACAACAGGAATGTGATCCGATTAGAACGAACAAGCCTACGAATGATGGGAAGAATACATCTTTGTCTTCCATGAGTGCCCTCTCCGCTCCCATCCGTCTGGTCTTCCCAAACGCCACCGTTTCAGTTTCTTTCATTTCCATTCAATATGTGTCCCTCATCGGAACTAATCTTGTTTTGTTTCTCTCTCTCTCTCTCCATTCCCCCCCCGCTCCTCCCAGATGCCCTGTCTTGTGTCATGCTCTGGCGGTCTGATAGTCATTGGCCTCATCGCCCTGTCCATCGCCCATATCAACTCTGAGATATGGAGCAATGAAGGTAAGACTGGCGCTCAGACCTAGACTTTGGATAATAAAAGACCTATTAAGGTAGCGTGGGCCACTCGGTTATGAGCTTATAAGGTGTTCTTTTTCTCCGAGCCAAGATTTGTAAATTCACCGTAGCAAGAGGACAATTATTCACACAGTATTTATATGGCAGTGGCCCTGCTGCTTTAAGATCTCTGGGCAGAAATGCGAGGAACGCTGTGGGTTCGCAAATAATACTGTTCTGCCAATAATTTCTGAATGCCGACATTGAAGCACTCCCAGTGCGGGAGTAGATTTTAGGCCCCAGGTACCCGAACGCGATCCACACCCCAGAGAGAGAGAAAGTGAGAGAGTCAAAGTGTGTGTGCATACTGTGTGTTGTGTGTTGTGTGTTGTGTGTTGTGTGTGTGTGTGTGTGTGTGTGTGTGTGCCCCCATGCAGACGTGCTGTAAAGGTACCTACTGAAGTGTGTGCGACGTGTGTACATTTGTATGCATGCAAGTGTGTGTGTGTGTGTGTGAGTGTGAGTGTGCGTGTGTGTGGGTGTGTGCCCTCTTTGTTCGAAGCCTGGCAGAAAGGCAGTTAAAATGCCTGTTATTCCACTCCCCGATATAAATACCAGCCTTGCCAGGGGTAGTTGGCGCCAGCCCTACATCGTGTTCTCGTTCACCACAGTATCGACCATAGTCTACCACTTCACTACAGTATATCAGTCCTGCATGGACTCTAACATAAACACAATGCAGCTGCTTTCTCTCAGCCACATCCCCGCTTTAGCTCATGTGGAGAGTCTGTGCTGTACTATAACGGCCAGGCACCGGGGATGGACTCCGCCACCATCTTTGGTTTGGTGGGGACTATTATAAACTGTTGACTGCACAGCTGTCTATGGACCCAACTGCAGACATGTACATTATGGGATGTACTGTATGTGCGGTAGCAAGGTCATAGATGCATGTGTAGCTACAGACTGGCTCACAGCTAATTCTGACTGCTCATTATTGTTAGATTAGCTAGAAGTATGATTGTCAAACTGTTTGCACTCTTCACTGAACTATGGTCTGCTTATTCGAGAACCGTGTGCTCGTAACTGCAGACCTGGGTTCAAATAGTATTTTAAATCATTTTCAAAAACATGCCTTGGCTTGATTGAGTTTGCCTTGCAAAATGGAACCAATGGAGTGGCCTTAAAACTGCAAACCCTGCTTATCTGCCTACCACTCCAGGCAGGCTCAAACAAAGTATTTCAAATACTTCAAGAACCCGGTCTGGCTAGAATATTTAAGCTAGATTTGCTAGATTGAAGATCTGTTTGTGCTCTTTGGTTTGCATTGAAGAAGTGTTTGTACAGTAGATATCTTAATTTAACACCTCTCCTCCGTGTCCTCCCTGCTGTGTCTGGTCCCTGTCTAGTTTCAGACATGCAGTACGGGAGGCTGGGGTCCAACATCACGCTGGCATGTGGGACATCATCACCGGGCAGGTATGTATTATTATTTTGTATTTACCGGGCTCATCGCTCTCGGGGGAGGCTATATTAGGACCTACTGTAAGAGGTCTGGTTTCTTTACCGTGTGCACTGGGGCCCTCACTAAGGTTACAGTACATGTACATACCAGACAGTAGCCTCGGGCTAAGCCTGCCAGTAAAGCAGTCTGGTGCCTGTCTGTTTCTGAAATGGAGTGTGTTTGTTTTGCATTTCTTTCTTTCATTCTTTATTTATTTATCAATTTAGTCAAAGCATTAATCGAGATATCAGTCAACATGACTGTAAATGTGTTGGAGTTTGATAGAGAGCTAATTAGTTGTTTGGCTGTTTGACATTGTAGTTTGGAGTCTGTTGTTTCCTTTGATGTTTGAGTGTGTAGTTACTGAGTGTGTCAGACTGTGATATTGCGTGTTTGAAGGTGTGTGTGTGTTTGACAATGTAGTCATGTGCGGGACTGTTTGGAAAGTGTATATACAGTGTCTGTGAGCTATTGTGTGTTTAATGGTGTAGTTGTGTCTATGACATTGTAGTTGTGTTTAGTATGAAGGTAATTGTGTTTGGAAACATGCATGTATTGACTGTATAAATGTCATGTCTCAGCAGGACATTGGTTGAGTGGCGTCTGAACCGAAGCTCTGCGTTGCCATGGCACAAACTGACATCAGATGGGTCTCTGGTCCTCATACATGCCGATCACACCAGTGAGGGCAACTACAGCTGCCATGACGACCGTGGCCTCCTCATTCGGACCACCAGACTCAGACTGGGCCGTAAGTCAGTCTCTCTCTCGCTCTCGCTCTCTCTCTCTCTCTCTCTCTCTCTCTCTCTCTCTCTCTCTCTCTCTCTCTCTCTCTCTCTCTCTCTCTCTCTCTCGGCTGTGACGGCAGCAGCAGAATGTATTCTGAAGTGTACAGAAACAGCTTGTCTGCTCGAGTGCAAGCAACTGCCTCTACATCATACAGTAAAACAAGGAACCCAAACATACTGCCAGACTGGAGCAACTAGGGAGCTTTTCAGAGCCAAAAAGTGGAAAGGTCTTGACTGGTCAAGTCACTCAGTTCAGTTTTAAATCCATTTGAACATGCATTTAATTTCCTGATGATAACATTTTAGACAGAGCATCACCAGAGAAGATACCCGGCGTATGAGGGGGTCAATGGGTCGGAGACTTCAGGCGGTTATTGCATGCAGAGGATTGTCTACCAAATACTAAACATGAGTGCTTAATATGGACATTTGATAAATCTGTCGCATTACATTTGGGTAACCTGAAGTACAGGGACTATGCAGTAAAGAATCCATCCAAGCTGACAATCTCTACTTTAACCTCATAGTAAATGTAAAAAGCTGAAAGAAGAAAAGAGCTGAAAGAAGGGGGAAAAAAATGCTTAACTTTACTATTACATACACAGGACGCTGTATAGCCTAACTTGTATTGATGTGTCAGAAGTGACGCATCTGTTTCCGAGAAAGACATTACATCTGAAGTGAATCAAATCCTCATGAATCCTCTCTTTCCCAGATCCCCCTGGGCTGCTGAGTGTTTCCTGTCGTGTGCCCAATCACAGCCTGGTTCAGTGCTCGTGGGTGGAGTCTGTCAAGACTCACCTTCCTGCCCAGTACCACGCCTCTTACAGGTAAGCTCTCTTCAGTACAATACAACGTTATTGTATTTTTGTTTTACTTTTGATGGACTAAATCATACTTGAGGTTGCTTTTTAGGGTGTACAACGTTAAGGGAAAAACTGCCTTAAAGTGTGCGGCCATTGAATTCAGTACAGTAGCTTGGTTTGACGTTATTGTGTGTGATGTTGGTACTGACTATCTTTAGCTTGTCCAGGGGAAGGACGCACGTGAAGCCGTGTGTGGTGGACTCGCCCGAACTTCGCCGCTGCACCATCACAGAGCCCACCATGTGGCAGCCCCGCCACGAGATCAACATCACAGAGACCAACCCCCTGGGCTCGCAGACCACCCTCATACGGGTCAAATTTCACGAGCTTTGTGAGTCTCCAGACGGTCTGTGTGTGTGTGTGTGTGTGTGTGTGTGTGTGTGTGTGTGTGTGTGGGCGCGTGTGTGTGTGTGTGTGTGTGATAACATTTTTCAAACCGCTAAACTGTCTCCAAATTAAACCACGGTTTCCGGTTTAACCCCATTTTACAGTATCATTATTATTTTCCCACAACGACAAAAATGTGATATATGTTCCAGTTTTATCAGAAACAGAATAGCAAACGTTAACAACATTAACAACATCTATAAAGCTACAAATATAAAGCTTGAGTGCCAATACAGCGGGTAAATGCAAGGACATGACATTTCATTCTCCGGCGTCAACCAAACAGAATGAAGTTAACAACAAATCTATGGGCTAACCCTAACCCAATCCTGTACAAATACATTAAATTAAAAGCACAGCCTATAGCATCCAGTACGCGTATCGTATAATAGCTATACAACGTTAGGCTATTCTTCAAGCCTAGTTTAGGTTTAATTTTTCAGGCTTCAGTAGGACATGTAATGGTCTGGGCAAGTATGGTAACATCTCTTGTTGTTTGTCTCTGCCATTATCATTAGAACGTTCTTATAACTGCACTTCTGCTGTTCCAACAGCTCTTTATAGAACATGTTGCTGTTCCATCAGCTCACGCACCTGTACACATAGTCCTCGTCTCCATCTCTATTGCCACTAAGTTTGGTATAGTTCACCGGGTGTTAGGTCCTCAGGTGTAAAAAGTTGAATGAAAAAACGATAGGACAAAATAGTAATACTACAAAACAGTCTTCTTCTTCTTCGGCGTATGGGTAGTTGTTTTCCTCTCCACTCCACCAGGCTCGGGGCCGAGGGGCTACCCTTTTACCACCCCGAGACCTGGTTGAGGGGCTCATCCGGGCTATATTTCTGGACACCCCTCCAGAAGCCACGTCATCGTCTCGTCATCTAATACCGACAGACCATGCATCCCGTTGGGTGGGTGGTACACCGGGCCATCCAGGATAACATGGTCTGCGGTTTGGTCCTCTGCGCCACACTCGCACGACGCATTTGGGGCCAAGCCCCATCTATGCATTGATGAGCAGAAACGTCCGACGCCGGTCCGGAGACGATTGAGCCTCACCCAGGATAGCCTTGGCAAGTCCATCCCGAGGGGCTCAGGGCAGGCAACTGGGATGTGGTCGCGGAGTTTGGAGGTGTTTGCCTCCCACTCCGCGCGCCACATATAATCCGCCCATCCTGCCGCACTGATGTTAAGATCTCTGCATTGCTGCCTGAGATCCTGTGTGGCAGGCACAAATGGGTGTCTCGACTTGAGACGCCGGGAGGGCTCCGCTGTTATAGTGAGCCTATCATGGAGCAGATGGTTATTAAGCTCCACGGCCCGGCAGGCGAGACGTGCTGTGGCTCCCATGCGGCGGAGGCCTGCGGGTTGGATGCCTGCTAGGATGGGAAGGTTGTCCACGGGGGTAGGACGCAGGCATCCTGTCACAATGCGCAAGGCTTCGTTTATAGGCGAGTCGATGAGGCGGGTGTGGGCAATGCGACACCATACTGGGGCGCAGTATTCACTAGTTGAATAAACGAGGGCTAGGGCTGCCGTGCGCAAGGTCCTTGCGCCGGCGCCCCAGCCCGAGCCAACCAGTCGCCTCATCAACGCCACACAAGCTGTTAACTTCTTGCGCAGTGACTCGAGGTGTCGGCGAAACGTGAGCGTCCTGTCCAATGTCACGCCGAGATAGATTGGCTCAGCGGAACATGGCAGGGGAGTTCCATCTACGTAGGTGTACTCTAAGCTCACGTTTAGCCTCCCTGTTGTGGAAGGCAGCCGACACCGTCTTTGCCTCGCTAAGCTTCAATCTCCATTTCCGGAAGTATGCCACTAGTGTCTGCATGTCCTGGTTCAGAATCCCCTCCACAGACTGCCAATTTCCAGCAGAGTACACCACTGCGAGGTCGTCTGCGTAGGCGTACTTCCGCGAGAGTGTGTTGGGCAGGTCATAGGTGTATATATTATAGAGGAGGGGGGCCAGGACCGATCCCTGAGGGACGCCGTTCTTAAGGCGTCGAAGCCTGCTTAGCTGTCCGCAACCGGTGGTGAGGGTAAAGCTGCGGTTACGGATGAGCTCCATGATCATTCTGACCATGTGCCTGTCCGGCAGCAGGCGGAGCAGCTTGCAGGTGAGGCCGCGATGCCATACGGTATCGTAGGCAGCCGTCAGGTCTATAAAGACGGCCCCGGCCTTCTTTTTTGCCGAAAAGCAATCCTGGATGTCTTGAGTCATAAGGGTGACTTGATCTTTCCCTGGCTTTAGATGCTGGAGGGCAGCAGCGAACTCCTCCGGGTGAATTCACCGGAGATGTAGTCACTGCTAGGTGTTGGGGCCCTCCAGAGGTCTGACACTTCTTTTGCCACAAGTCGAGACGACTCGTGGTCTTTGCCCTCGTATGACCCACTTTTCACAAATTGTGATGCGATTTTATTTGCAGAGATGGGGCAGTGACGGGGGGAGTGTCTGGACCTACCAGTGAGATTGTTCATGATACTCCATGCCTTACGGCTGGAGTGCGAGAAGTTTTGTCTTTTACGGCTGAGTCTTGACAGCAAGGCTGTTGCGAGCCTGTCCGACTCAGCTCCTGCAGGGGCCTCTCACACTCCTCATCCCAACACGGTTTGTAGCTAATGCGACGTCCGCGTGGGATGGATTTTTTTGCCGCTTTCACCAACATGCCGCAGAAGTCCCGGTACGCCTCATCCACGTTGTTAGAGTTAGGCGATGGGAGGTGCCTTGTGGATTTGTTGGTAAGGAGGCGGAAGCGTTTCCAGTCGGCCTTTCGGAAGTTCCACCGTTTCACTGGCTCACTCGGAACAAGGTTCACGAGTTTGGCCGTTGTTATCAGTGAGGGTCGATGTTGAGACCTCGGGAACTTTCCTAGCACACGTCTATCAGGGAGCCGGTTGTCAGCGCTGGCTGCGCCCTTGGGGTCGTGCAACAGGGCCAGGCTGTTATTAGCTGCCCAGACAGCCAGGTTCTCTCCGTCGGGTGAATTGGTACGGTAGCCCCAGTCTTCATGCTGGCAATTGAAGTCACCAGCATAGATACAAAACTAATTAACAAATTACAAAACAGTAATTTTAGTATTACTAAAATAGTAATAGTAAAAAATAGTCATTAATAGTACAAATATGAATGCAATAGTAATGTCACTCATAGATAGGAGAGAATTACAACGTACAGAACGTAGCTAGAATGTTACGTCTGAAAAGTTTGTTGACAGCAGTAAACAGGCACGCACAATACGATTTATTTGACAAATTACATTGTTTACAAAATGTTCTGTCATCACTTTCATAGCATCATCAACCACACAGGCAGTGGTGCTGGACAAACACTCTGAAGGTGTTTATTATATATAGCAATTTATGTTTAGGTTTTATGACCGTATTGACAAAAAACGTTGCTATTTTCAAAAAAAGCGGTTCACGGTATAACCGTAAAACTGCCCAACCCTAGTGTGTGTGTTGTGCCTTTCTGTCTGTCTGTCTGTCTGTCTGTTATCAGTCTTTTGTCTGTGTGCCTTAGAAAAACACAAGCATATCACCCAGACCTTGTTTTCTATCCCTGCCAGTGTTTGTCCTTGTCCGTTTGCGTTAGGCTACGAGTTTTTGAAGGTCCCTCACAAACCTTCTGTGTGTTTACAGTGAAACCAGACCCCCCGGAGGCCGTGATGGTGGTAGGAGTGGAGGGCTATCTCATGAGGCTGCTAGTGGACTGGCGCTACCCTGCGTCCTGGCTCAACGACACAGTGCCCTTCCCCCTCTCCTTCCAGCTACGCTACCGACCCGTAGGCTCCAGTGTATGGTCCACGGTCCGTAATGGCTTGTTTTATTTAATATATCCTGTTATCTACAGTATCTGACATCTTGACATGATCTGTCCCTGGCCTGCTGCCCTGACATTTGTTTACCCTGCTCTTACTCGCTGTCTCTGTGTTGCTGGCGCTCTTTCTACCCCTCTACCCTGTTCTTCCGTCTCTCTCTCGCGCGCGGTCTCCATCTTTCTCATGTTCTCCATATTTCGTTGTCTGTCTGTCTGAACATCTTTCGGTCTCTCCCTCAGGTGGATTCCAAGTCCAGTCCCCTGCTCATCACCGACGCCTTAGCGGGACACCCTCACCAGCTCCAGGTGCGCGCCCAGGATGACATCAACTCAGATAGCCAGTGGAGTGACTGGAGCCCCCTGCTTGAGGCCTGGCCCTGGAGAGGTAATACATGGGTCTTTTGTCAACTTGCCTGGTAAAATGAGGTTTGAATAAATGAACAATATATACTGACACAGTGACACATATAGTGGCACACACTTATACTGACAGATTGTGTGTGTGTGTGTGTGTGTGTGTGTGTGTGTGTGTGTGTGTCTTTTATAGGTACAACTCCAGAGCCTACAGAAGAACCTATTCTTGTCGACTTGGACTACAATGAAATAGATCACACCGCCACCGCCAACTCTAAGTCTGAGGGTAAGACATATTGACGAATCAAGTCAATCAACATATTTAGGAACTAAAAAAGAGAGACTGTGATGGCACAACAGGGCAGCATGGATATGTATACTTTAACTCTCAGCAACTCCAGAATAGTCCTCTAGCTATGATGTCAAGGTGACATGCTCTGTCCTTACGCAGTACAGTGAGTTATTTTTTGAAGCACATAAATGAAAGGCTCATGAAAGTAGCTCCTTGCAGAGGGCGATCCCTTTCTGCCTTCTCCTTCTCATGCTGTTTTTCCATGAGTGCTCTGAGCTGGCAGAGGACGAGAGGATGAATGTAGCTTTGATTGAGTGTGCAGTATCAGATCCCTTTGAGCTCTTTCGCCAGAGTTCTTTTTTTCTGCCATTGCCAGATGTCAGCGCGCGAGTGTGTGAGTGTGTGAGTGTGTGAGTGTGTGAGTGTGTGAGTGTGTGAGTGTGTGAGTGTGTGAGTGTGTGAGTGTGTGAGTGTGTGAGTGTGTCAGCGCGCGAGTGTGTGAGTGTGTGAGTGTGTGAGTGTGTGAGTGTGTGAGTGTGTCAGCGCGCGAGTGTGTGAGTGTGTGAGTGTGTGAGTGTGTGAGTGTGTGATTGTGTAAGCAGAACCCAGTATTTCCATATGCACACACACACACACACACACACACACACACACACACACATTGTGGATGTGGCATGGATCAAACTGACTCACTCTATATTAGCTTTTTACGCATTCTTACATGTTGGCAGCAAACATAGGCTGTTATGACATGGGGTGTGTCTGTGAGTGTTTGTGTGCACATGTGTTTAGGCGTGAATGAAAGTCATTAACATGTTTGTGTGAAGGCTCTGAATTTAGTTCACCCAAATAAAAACTGAGCAGAAAAACATCTTTAACTCCAGCTACAGTACAGAGATAATGAGAGGCCCACACACATGATATACTTTGTTTTCTCTCTCTGTGTGTGAACCACAGTGTCACAATACTAGCTGTATAAAGGCTAGACAATCGGTATGTGTTGGTTATGTTGAATTGAGAGGCTTAGAAAAACAGTCGGTACAAATATGCACTGTTGACTGCACTCACAGTGCACTCCATAGTATGGAGGATTGGAAAACATGATTGTCGTGTTTTGGATATTATATATAATGCTATTGCTCAATTTCTGATATCATTTTGCCTTTTTCCACATCTTCCATTGGATGTCCAGTTGTGGTTTCATATAATGTTGACCCAGTGTCTATTTTATTTGTGCTAAGTGACCTTTATCCTGAACTCAGCCCATTTCTCTCTCTCTCTCCCCCTCTCTCTCCCCTCTCTCTCTCTCTCTCTCTCTCTCTCTCTCTCTCTCTCTCTCTCTCTCTCTCTCTCTCTCTCTCTCTCTCTCTCTCTCTCTCCATCCCTCCCTTGCTTTCTCCCTCTCACCCTGACCCTAGATTCACAAGCAGAAGACCATGGGAGTTTGGGTTTGGTCATTTTACTCTCCCTCTTTGCTGCAGTCATCTTAGTCGCGGTATTCTCCCTATTCATCCTGATGTGGTAAGAACCCATACCATGTGCATGTTCCTCATCACCATAGCATCAAAACATATATACACAGGAAATACTTCATGTGCTTGTTTGAGTTTGCCTGGTACAGTTGAACCAACAGAATAGTCTTAAACTGCAAACCCATCTGGCATTCAACCCAATACTCAAAGTATTTGAAAGTGTTTAAAATACTTTTTGACCCAGGTCAACAGTGTGCTGACCATAGTTTCATATAGTGCCGACTAATATCATCATCATCATTGGATCGAAATAAATCTTGTCTCACATATAGCTAATTGAATTAATTGAATTGTGTTTTCATTGAATACACATATAACATGATATGATATAGGCACTTTTATCATGTGTCTTTGTGAATTGAACAATTGACGGAAACGTGTCTTGTGTTGTCGGCTATCCAGGGTGAGGCAACGAAGGCGGGACAGTGTGATGAAACAGGAACTAACCTCAATGGTGAAGATGAAGTCCATACCAATCTAATGTGAGTTTGTTTTTTTGTTTATAAGGATATCTTTTAGCCCTCATTTTACGCTAATCTTCCAAGTTAGTCAGGCCAGACCACCGCCAGACCACCGTAATGTTGGAGTTGACGTCAAACACTGGCCCTTGTGTTGTATGTTCGTATAGTGAGATTAAACCGACTTTACACATGACTAGCAGATCTCCCACGTGGAAAACCCAAGCATGGCCAAGAAGACATCCTCAAGGTCCAATGAAAGACATTCGAGTTTACATGTCTCAGGCAGGGCTAGCTCATCACCAGAACGTGATTCCAAATCACCTCTGCTTCACACACGAGGTCCTTCACACACAGATCTATTGAACACAGACACAGAACTATATCAGAATTATTTTTATTGTCAAGTATATTCGCACATACAGGAAATTGACTTGATGTGATTGGTGCATAAGACATAAAGACACAGACAACAATACAAAACATTTTTAAAAACAATGTAATAAACAACACTATATAAGCACACATAAAAAAATAAAATAAAATAAAAACGTGACAGAAAGGGGCAGTAGAGCAATAAGGCTGTAAATTAGAGTATGGAAAACGAATATAGCTCGTCCCTTGTGAAAGTAATTGAGTGGAATCGCAATAAACGGAATTAAAAGACAAAAACAGACCGTAGTTTCCGCCATCTTGGGTATATAGACTAAGACTCATCCACACTTCTACTCTAAATGGATTCTACCAGAAATCTATCTGCATGTGTCAAAAGCCTTGCATGAAAAACACGTTGTGGTCCAGTAATCTGGCTTCAAAAGGGCTGGTGTACTGTAAACACATACATAAACCATTGAGCTGTCAAGAGGTTTTTTTTCATCCCCTAACCCATAAAGCGCGCTGTACTCATCTATATTCATCGGCCAAGTCTATAATTTCCCTGCTGCCTGTCAGCAGAGGGCATGATTACAGTAGATATGATTTATACATGTTTTTTAAAAGAGCCTTTTCTCTTTCTTCTCTCTCTCTCCTCCCTCTCCCCAGAGTGTTGGGTTGGCCCGAACTCCTCCTCAGCCCTTATAGGGCTTCATCACAGGGACACACCACCACACCACAACGGGGGGGGTGCACCGCCCACAACTCAACAAAAACACACACACACACACGACTCACAGTGCACCTGAATGGACTGTGACGGCCCATCTGAAACGCGTGCCTGGTCGCTGCCACAATGGGTGGGACTGACTGACTGACTGACTGACTCCACCCCTCCTGGAGTCCCTCCTGGACACAGAAACCTCATTGCTATACTGTATGAAGCGCAACCAAAAACACAATAAGAGAAAGAAAGGAGCGCTCTTCTTCTTTGACTCATAAAAGCAAACTGCCCTTTTCTTATTTGGACGGAAATACCGTCACAGAAGATCGTCTTGGCTCTGGTCCTGCCATTGGTATACTCGTTGTTCGTGGAGGCCTCTTTCGGTCCGTTCATTTCAATGATGTTGTGACATTTTCGAATGCTGTGAAAAAAAACTTGCAAAGAGCTTGTCAGATTTGCTATTATCGGCAAGCCAGGCTAGTTTGCTATCGGCAAGCAGCTTTATAGGGGCATTATAAAGACGGGGTTGGCATTCTCTACTCTGCTTCAGCAAGAGGAGACAGTATGCCTACTCTGGAGGAGAAGGAACACGGCGCATGGCTGCTGCTATTGGTCATCACGAGGAGGGGAATACCGTGCCTTCGTTTCCATGACTACCATACAGGCAGCGTGAGGGGGAGGGCCACACAGGGAGAGTGATGTGCTCATCTATGGTGCGCATGGGAATTCCTAGATGACTGACTGTGGTTCGGAAAAGGCTTTCCTCTCTTTTTTTATCCGTCCCCCTGCAGTGTTTGTGCATCTTTTTTCTCTGGCCTGGTCAAGCAGAGTTGTGTGCCCATCAGTTAGGCTTATACCAGGAATTAAAGCACACTTTTACTCAAACATCATTTTTTTTATGTTTCTCGTCAGCCAGCTTAAGTAATAGATAACAATGAGGTCCTTTGTGCAAAATGATTTTGGGACCATATAAATCAGGTTTGGGGTGTGTTCCTCTTCAATTCCATCAATTCAGGAAGTGTTTTGAAACTCTAATTCAATTCCAAAACGTTTTATATTTAAAGTAGAGAACCCAGTTGAGTTGCTGACCATTGCAACATACAGTATACCGAGAGATGCCCACAATTTTATAAAACTTTTTTTTAAATGACTGCCCTTTTTTCAATTAACTAATTAGAATTTAATTAACTGCTGGAAATAATAATAATCTGATATAAAAATTGGGCTGATGAGAAATATACTTGAACTTGATTTTCGAATGAAGTGCTCCTTTAAGACCCATGTCCTGATCTGAGTTATTTTTTTCTGGGTGGTTAAAAGGTGAGTTTAGATTGGGGAAGGCTCACTATAAGGTAGCTTACTGTCGCGTAGGTAAGAGCAGCGGCATGCACAGTGAATGGAATCATAGTATAGCATTGAGTAGGCAAAGTTGCATATCGTCACCTTCTTAAAATAATGGCTTTTTTCAGTTTTGAGAAAAGCAGAATAAACTGAACCAAATCTAGAATATATGATATTTAGGCAAAAACATAATTTTCCTCACAAGTGACTAAAGCCATTATTTTAAGAAGGTTACGATATAGCTTAGCGAAGGTAGCAGGCGCCTCTTATCTCAAGAGTATTTTTCAAAAAAAGCTTTGAAAAATAATGTTGTTAGTTAGTTAATTAATGTCAAAATAAAGGTAAACAAAGTCTTCAACTTAGCACCTTTCGTGGGATTTCCTTGACCAAAAGTGATTTCTCAAAGTATGTGTAGTGATGTTTCAAAACCATGATTCCCCCCCGAAATATTTTCAAAACCATCCTATGGAAATACTTTTTGTGACTGCCTCTTGGGAGGGAGATCTTTTTGGCACTTCAGATACACATACAGCCAGCATATTACATCAGTTTCTCCCCTCCGATCAAATATCACACAGCAACAAACATCAGACGTTATGACAGGAATTATGCCTTAATGCAAACAAGATGCTAATGCAGTTTTTTCTGGTTCTAACCTAATTATACAAAGCTGTGTAGTCATCAAAAACAACACTCAGTCAACGTGCATTTAGTCAAATTCTTAGTTTGGGTTTGACAATGGCTATGTTCTCTCAAGCTAGTACATATGCATGAATTATATCAACGCTTTTTGTATATTGTATATTAACCAACAGATTGATATGTAGTTCCTATATTTTATGTTATATCTAGAGATCTTTATAGAGAAAAGGCATATAGCGTTGTGTGTGTGCACCTTTCCCCAGTGATGTAAAGCTCTACCACAGTACTGTTGATTTCCCCCTTGTACAGTGTGTTTCAACTGAGACTATCAATACATGATCATGTTGTTTTCATGATCATGGAGGCTATAATGAATATTTCATCTTTATTTTTGACATCATATTTTTATATGTTCGATAGTGGTTGTTTCATTGATATTTGAAATAAGAATGAACTTATGAAATGTATGTGTTTTAATTTGGCTTTATATCTCAGACCAGAAGATGAGTTTGTGAGTGATTATGCTCTACTCTACCTCTAACAATACATAGCGCTCCATTTTGCTTGAGCAAATAGTGCTGAACTGAGCAGAAAATACCTAACAGAATACTCTATGGGATGATTGATTGTAGATCGTGTTTAACAATGTTTTTGAGAAGTCGAAACAAGCATTTTATGTCCTGCAAACGCTATTTGCAGTACTCCAAACTCCCCATTTGAATTATGTCTCATCGCATCTAATCCAAATACTGTAAATGGTTAAGTAATGGGGTACGGATGGTCGACTGTTTTGCTCATGTAAATTGGAGCCCATGGTGTTATTTGTGCATATATGCAGTTTCATCTAAAGCCTCGAGGCTACAAACAATGCAAACTCCACTCCACTCCATTCTATCAGAGCAAGACAGAGTTTAAATGTTTAAATGGGGTTACATTTCTAAGAAACTGTTGCCTTGACGGTGGCGTTTCAACCTAAACTTTGCTCAGAAAAGACAGTGACTGAGCTTACATCTGGAGCGTGAACAGCCGACACACAATGTCTGCTTGTTTTAAGGCAGCCAGAAGTGCTGAACGTGTGTGACTGTGAGACGGTTTTGGAGATGCACCCACATGGGTACTTGGAATTATTTCTTGTTTGTTGTGATGGGGCTTTGAGTAAATAGCTAGTTTTACCGGTGTTGACCACATGATAGTGTGGCTCCTGAAATGTGGGGATATGGTGAAAGTTGTCTGTAGACAGTCGGCTGTATAATGATGATGATTTAATTTTACCTGGTTTAGCAGTGGGACTGGAATGTCAGAGGTTGAAGGTTTAGTTGGTAAAGTATTGTTCACCATAAGTGCTCTTAATTAGACACAAGGCCTAGGGACTTGTCCTCTGAGCTGTAGCGCCATCGTATACATTGGGAAGCCACAGTCCACACAAACAGGACTTGTACAGCATTTTTTGTTTGTTGTTTTTATATTTTTTGGGTCAAGACAATCATCTTTAGAGGTGAATATTAAACCACATCAGTGCCCTCCACAATTATTGATAACGATGAGTATAATGCGTTATAAAAATGTTACCTTTCTGTGAATTCGCTTAATGTCACACTGAAAAAAATTAGAAACATCTTTCATGGAAAAATGTTTTACATTTTGTTCATAAGAACGTATAGGGGTGCCAATAATTGTGCAACACATGGTTTTGATGGAAATTATTATTTCTTGATGACAGTTTTTTTTTCCTGTATAAATGTACTTCAATTAAAGGTTGGATGTTTCTAATTGTTTTCAGTGTGACAAAATAACCTTTTTAGTCATGTTTACCAATTGTGGAGGGCACTGTATGTTTCAATAATGGTGGAGACAAACCACGCTCCTGTGAGCATGTTTGGTTTTATTAATAACTCTTGAGAAAATTGTATAGTTTGGCATTGTTGTTTTCAAATATATATATATATTTTCTTTTTCTGTCTTATGACCAGCCCTCCAACAAATAATAATGTGAGACCAACGTATCAGTACCATGTATGCCCTATGAGTTAATTTGGTCACTTCAGTCATAACTTTCTTTCTTGATTTGCATTGCTGTTGCCTCAACAGTTTGAGAGGAAGTGGGACTGTTGTTTGTCTATGGATTATACAGATGTCCTTTATAGATACATAGTCTATTTTGCTTTTCGTGTACAACAATATGATAAGCTGTTTTCTTACTTTTAAATGTTTGTTTGTACTTCTGTGAAATAAATATTATTTTATCACATGCTTGCCCCTATGTTTTGTGAAATATGACTACCAATCCATAAATATTGGGTCCCATTTTATAGTAAACAAAGGGTACTTTGCAATACAAAAGGGTAATACACTGAACAAAAATATAAATGCAACACTTGTTTTTGCTCCAATTTTTCATGAGTTGAAATCAAAGATCTAAGACGTTTCTATGTACACAAAAGGCCTATTTCTCTCAAATGTTGTACTCAAATTTTGGAAGTGAAGATGGGCTGGTGTGGTTCCATGTGGTCGGTCTGTGGTTGTGAGGCCCGCCGGTTGGATGTACTGCCAAATTCTCGGAAACGACTTTGGAGACGGCTTATGGCTTATTATGAAATGAACATTCAATTAATGGGCAACAGCTCTGGTGGACATTCCTAGTCAAGCATGCCAATTGCACACTCCCTCAAAACTTGTGACAACTTGTGGCATTGTGCTCTGGGACAAAACTGCACATTTTAGAGTGGCCTTTTATTGTGACCAGCCTAAGGCAAAGTTGTGCAATAATCATGCTGTCTAATTAATATTTTTATATACCACACCTGTCAGGTGGATGGATTTTTTCGGCAAAGGAGAAGTGCTCACTAACACAGATTTAAACAAATTTGTGAACAGAATTTTTAAGAAATAGGCATTTTGTGTACATAGAAAAAGTCTTAGATCTTTGATTTCAACTCATGAAAGCCAATTTTGGCCATTGGAGCACTGGAAAAGTGTTATATTTTTGTTCAGTGTAGAATAGATCCATACAGCTAACCCTTTTGCCAGTAATCCGTCACATATGATATTTAGTTATGAATGGTTTAGGAAGCATTATAGGCCTTATAAACTGATCCTAGGTGTGGCCAAACATTGTACTGGGGATATTCTGCTGTCCTGGACAGAGGAAGCTGTGTATCCTGTCTGACCGGGAGGCGTCATTTCCTGTCATGGGTCATTTATGTTCTCCCAGAGTGAGGAGGTGTCCTAGCAATACTACTGATGAAGCCACTCACAACCTATAGCTTATTTGACTCTTAACAAAGTGCATTTAAGGCAAATCTGAAGATGTTTTAAAAAATCTTGTAACACTGAATTCATTTCAGGCAGTTCATCTCATAAAAATGTAATACACATTTGGCACACATTCATTATTAATGTCTGCCCTCATGAAAAGTGTACTGGACTGAAATTACTGTGCTGCTTGACAAAATGCATTTAGAGCAGCTCGCCCACACACACACTCTCTTAAAGTAACAAAGTGTAAATAGTAAAATTATTATTTTGAATAATAAAATAACGTCTGTCTTTACTACAGAACATACCAAAATGAAAATAAACATGTTAACATAGAAAATACATATGCAATAACTAATATTAAAAACAAATAAATGATGTGTGCAAAATCCAACATATTGCATTAATTAAGGACACAATTGAAACAACAAGAGCAGCAATAATGCAGAGAGACATGAATGGACATGATTTAGGCCAGAAATAAGTTTCTGTGACTCAGTGATGCCCTCTACAGAGCAACAATCTCACAGTAAAAAAGCATCGGCCTGCACACACACACACACGCACACACACACACACACACACACACACACACACACACACACACACACACACACACACACACACATTTGAATACTTTATTTGGTTCCACAAATTATATTATACAAACAGGGAATCAAATATTTCGGGGCTAAGCAGCACTGAACACTTAAGGGTACACATAACACCTCCTTCTCCACACGGCCAAGCTGCCAATAATAGCTGAGACAGAGCAAAATTTGGCAACCTGTTTGGCCTTTCTTTTAGACATTGCAGCAATTCTCAGACCCCTCATGGTGCATTTATATACATGGCCCAGACTTCCAAATACAAGTATGCTGAATTTGCACTTGTACCCAAAGCTGGTTATCGTACTAAGTAGTGGTTGGTATTTGATATACTTGTCCTGGAAAGTCTGGTCCATGTACAGGTCAAAGGGGCAGCCTACTTCTACAATCAGCACCTCCTTGTGGCTGGTGTCAACAAAGACAACATCAGGTGTATTTGGGATGTTGGAAAAAACATAATTGGCAAAACCAAACCACTCTGGTAACACTCTGGCATGCTTGTACATAGCTGCGCTAGATGGTAAGATGTTTTGTACTGTATCAGACACAATGTCCACAATACGGTCATGACGAGCTATGTACAGGTGTTTGTATGCATTACATCCATTTGTTATGTGTGCAATGGACTCTAGGTGTTGTGAATCCTGATGGTTTAAACAGAATGGACTGTGAGTGTGGGGATACCAGGTGGACAGATTGTACTTGGTCGGTAATACCTGCAGTCTTGCTTTGATGGTGAATTTCAGAACATCCTCACCAACAGCGACGTTCTTATACACTGAGTGTGAGACTGAGTGGTCAGCGAACTGCAAACCCAAAAAAAAAAAAGTGTTCTAGAGTTCAACAATTTAGTCTAAAACCCATTAAACTGAAGTATCAGGTGTCATGATCACATAATAAAGTATGAACATCTAAGAGGAATGCTCAGATAATGTTACTCCTAAAAGCAGTACTCCCTGGACTACATGGATAAAAAGCCACTCCTGTCAATACTGATGAGCATCTCTCGCTGGGTCCTGCTGAACACTCCTCCCCCAACACTACACCTATTATGGACACTTTAGACCGTGTCACCTTTAGACCCAGATGCTCTTCTTATCCTACTACAAGAGCCAACCTGTTTCCATTCCACCCACTACATCAATAACATCTGAAATATCTTCAGCTCAACTACTCCTGTTTTAATCAACCCAGGTTGTCTGACTGAAAGTGTGGTAGCTGTATATACAGTATATGTTTAAAATAACAGCTACAAATGCTCCCCTGTCTCTATTAATACTTTTTATTATTTTGAGTCCCTGGGTTTTCTTTTAAATGCCAAGCATCAATACTGTGTTTTAATCTAGAGGCCACCTGGTTTTATTCAAGGATTTTCTTATCCTTGGTTATTTTAACATACCCGGTACACGTTTGTTGCCCCTCCATATCTTGTTTTACTCTTGATTGTATTAACCTCTTAGTCTTTCAACCTTGAACAATCTGTAAAAAAAAAAAAAAAACTCATAATAAGGGACATACTCTTGACCTTGTTCTGTCTTACTGTGTTTCTCTAAATAACATTGGATTGCTAGATTCTAATGTCTCTGATCACAAACCCGTGATTTTCCCTAACTTGATCCCACTTCCTGCTCATATCTACCTGTATCCACTCTTGGTCTTTTAATTACAAGTCAGCTAGCCATTTTTGTAAAAAGTTATCAGCTGCTTCTGCCAGTAATACCCTCATTCAGAAGGATCTCTCTGTAGACGATTTACTAGAACATCTTTAATAGAACATGTCAGACTATCCTTGATGACATCACCCTTGTCATGATGAAATGAGTAAAACATAATGCCCTCCCCTGGATTTAAGACCACACAAGGGACTTAAAGAGGCTAGTATGAGAGCTGAGTGAAAATGGAAGAAAGACAAACTCAAGGTATCTCCTTAAAAGTTTGATGTTGGCCTATCAGCATGCCGTTAAGGAAGCAAGGTGTTCCTATTTTTACACTCCGATTGCTCGCTGCTGCCACAACTCGAGGGTTTTATTTCAGGCAATCAACTCAGCGGTTGGCCCTCCTCCTAGCCAGCCTATGGAAGTATCCTTTGAGAAATGTGAGCAGTTTCTCCACCATTTCATGAATAAAATAGATGACACTAGGCTCCATATTACACCTGTGACGAGAAATCTCATCTGTATTGAACCCTCCTGTCAGTATGCCTCGGGTCAATCAAATGTCTTTGTTGGACCTCGGCTTCGTTCACACGGCAGTGAAATGTGACCCAAATCCGATTTTTTGGCCGACATGCGACTCAGGTCTGATTTATGCATGACCGTGTGTCACATGAAATCTGACTTTTTAAAATCCAACCTGATCAGAGGTGGTATTATATCAGATACATATCTGATATTTAGCAACATGCCCGCCGTCTGAACTGTCAAGTTGCGTTTAATGTGACTTTTACGTCACTCTAGACGTAAGTGGCACTCACACCAATCATCATGAAGTGCTTCGAGAAACTAGTCCGGGCCCACATAGTCACACGCCTCCCGCCCAACCTGGATCCATACCAGTTCGCCTACAGAGCCCACAGGTCCACAGAGGACGCCATCGCGACGACTCTCCACTCCACTCTATCCCACCTGGAGAGGGGAAACAGCTACGCGAGACTGCTCTTTGTGGACTTCAGCTCTGCCTTCAACACCATCCTTCCAGACAGGCTAGTGACCAAACTACTAGACCTGGGACTATCACACTCTATATGTGCATGGATCAAGGACTTCCTGTCTGACCGCCCCCAGAGGGTGCGGGTGGGCTCCCACACCTCCACAGCCCTCAGACTCAGCACTGGGTCCCCCCAGGGCTGCGTGCTAAGCCCCATCCTCTACAACCTCTACACCTACGACTTCACCCCCGTCCACCCCAGCAACTCCATCGTAAAGTTTGCAGACGACACCACCGTGGTGGGCTGCATCTCGGGGGGGGACGAGGCGGCGTACAGGGATGAGGTAGAGCAGCTGAGCAAGCTATGCAAGGTTAACAACCTGCTGCTGAACCAGTCAAAGACCCAGGAAATCATTGTGGACTTCAGGAGGAAAGAATCTGAGGTCCAGCCCCTGCTCGTCGATGGAGGGAGCGTGGAGAGAGTCTCAACCCTCCGATTCCTGGGGGTGCACATACAGGATGACCTGTCCTGGAAGATCAACACAGCAGCCATCATCAAGAAAGCACAACAGCGGCTCTTCTTCCTGAGAGTCCTCAGGAAAGACCACATCGGACAGGAGATGCTGGTGACCTTCTACCGCTGCGCAGTGGAGAGCATCCTCACCTACTGCATCTGCATCTGGTTCTCCAGCTGCACAGCCGCAGAGAGGAATGCGCTACAGAGAGTCGTGAGATCGGCCAGGAAGATCACCGGCGCCCCCTCCCCTCTCTGGAAGAGCTGTACAACACACGCTGCCTCAGGAAGGCCTCCAAGATCTCCAGAGACCCATCCCACCCTGGGTACGAACACTTTGCTCGGCTGCCCTCGAACAGGCGGTTCAGGACCATGTTCGCAAGGACAAACAGACTGAAGCTCAGCTTCTACCCCAGGGCCATCCAGGCCCTGAACACAGCAAAGACCTAGGTTCTAGGCCCTGGACAATCTAGACAAATTGATGGCAGCTACTAGATTGAAATCAAGTGTAATACTGAAACACAACTGTGTACATTTCAAACCTGCAAACTGCGACACTTTAAATGTATGTGCAATAACACTATGTGCAATATGACAACCCTAGGGTACATAAGGTTCAGAGAATAGGAAATGTTAGAATAGGTATAGCATAGCATAGAGTACAGCACAGTGTTTTATTTGTATAGTATAGTATAGTGGATAGTGTACATAGCCTTTATTTATGTAAACCAGCTCTTTTCCCTTCTTGTTTTTAGTTTTTTTTTCCTAGCACCAGGGGAGCCCCCCCTCCCAAATTTCGTTGTTTGGTACCTGTACTATATCAATGACAATAAAGACCATTCATTCATTCATTCATTCATTCATTCATTCAAGTATAGTAGCGAGTGCTCTACAAAAAGCCATAGCTAAGCATTTGGCTACTCATCCTTCTTCTTTTGACCAGTTGCTCATATCTTTCCCGGCTTCCGCTGCACAAAAACTTGAAAATGAAACCGGTTGTAACGTTATCATGTTATCCATAGTTACTTCGTAAACAGTGCGCTGCGCGTGACATCCTGACGTCATTGTTATTGTCCTGCACATGCGGGTCTGTTCAGGGCCGTGGAACATCCTGACCAATGTAGGTCAAATATAGGTCACATTTTAAAAGTAATGTGAACTGCCAAACAAAAAAATCGGATCTGTGTAAAACATCGGAATTGAGCATCAAGACCTGCCGTGTGAACGAAGCCCTAGACGATCTCCCACTTAATTTCTACCACCTCTCAATTAGACATTATTTCCTACTAGATTTCTGAAAGAGGTATTTCAGACAGTCAACCCACTGATTTTCTCTATTATCAACTGCTCATTGTCTCCCAGCTCTTTCCCATCCAGTTTTTAAAAAAAAAGCAATAGTTCGACCACTCCTGAAGAAAACTGCACTTGACTCCTTTGTCTTAAACAATTTTAGACTGATCTCAAACGTACCTTTTTTTATCTAACATTTTAGAAAAGTCTGGTGCCTCTCAATTAATCTCATATATGAATAACTGTAATATACTGTATTTGTTTCTGTATCTTGTCTCTGTTTTGTTATTGACTGCCAGCCATGTTCAGAGCGGAGAGCTCCACACTGCCAGACTTTTGGGGCATTTTCACTGAACTTTGAAGACCCACCAAATATTGACTTTTCGGACTACATAAACATTGAACATATCTACCAAAACTTTAGACTCTATTCTTTCATCAGAAAAAGAAAGTTTGTTTCTAGCCTCTTTGAGTGTTTAGAAATCGGCCGTAGAACAAAAACACCTGATTTTGACCAATAAACAGAGAAAACGAGCTTTTTCTGCAGAACTTTTTTCTTTTTTTTTTTCCCTGCACTTTTTCTGTATCATCCGACTCTGAACTGTTTGAAGAGTCGCGCGATGGCCGCGATGCTCCGCAATGCTCCGCGCCGCGTTTGGCACATACCCTGATCCGTTTCGCCATTACTACAACCCACAGCAAGCCACTTCCTTCTCCAGGCTTTTATCGAACTACTGTCCCCCATCTGGGACCGAAATACATTACACCCAAGTCTGAAATTCACTCGCTAGGTGTAGAACATGTCAATAACGCGATCCCCGCGAAAAAAAAAAAAAAAGTCTATAAGACGCCAATTGGCGTCTTTGGCAGTCAACGTTACTATTCTATAAGACGCCAATTGGCGTCTTTGGCAGTCAATGAGTTAATTTAGTTTGTGTTTGATTTCTCCCCTTAGAAATATGTAACTTCTGTTGACCGTGTCTGGCAATGCGGTGTGTTTTTCCATTTTCCCCTTCCACCCTGCCACAGACCTCCCTTCCACCCTACCACAGACTTGATAACTTAAGGTAGTGGGGAGTGCCTGTTAGTTTACTTTGGGAGTAGATCTTTTACTGTGTGTAGGTATTATTCAATCATTAACCTTTTATACGCTATTTCTGTGTATAATTTGTCAATTTTCTTATGTTGTGGCTTGGTTTATGTGTACGTTTTTTTGAGCAGCACTTTGGTTTAGTCCCTTTTGTTTTCTTGGGACACTTTCAGCCGTAACAGAGCAATATCAACCAGCATTCCGTGCCCAACACAGCACTGACATATTAACATTACAAATGACTTACTGCTCACCGCTGACTCTGGGGCCTGTTCAATTTTGATTATGCTGGATTTGAGTTCCACATTTCGTGAGCTTAGAATTATAAGGTTCTATCTCCGTTTAGGGCAGTTCAGAGATATTGAGCGTCAACGTTTTTACATTCCATTATGTTTTGTGAGATGGAACCTTTGTATTTCATGAATTACTAACTCAAAAATGTCAACATTTAAAAAATAACACCACACAGGCATTAAACACCTAATGGATCAGAGTATGTAAAAAACTCAATTTTGACCAAAAATGGAGATAGAACCTTATAATTCTAACGTCACGATTTGATACAGTCGACCATGATTAACTTTTAAATCGCCTGGAAAACTGTGTTGGCATTAAGGACACTGCTCTTGCCTGGTTTCGCGCCTACCTCTCTGGGAGAATTCTCCTCATCCCCAGCCCCCCTCTCATGTGGAGTTCCCTCTCATGAGCAGGGCAATTCTTGGTCCGATATTATTTAGTATAAGTTCCTTTGGGTCAGATCATCCGTAAGTTTAATATACATTTTCACTATTATGTGGACAACACCCAACTTTATGTTCTCCGTACTGGTAGTGACACACACAAATTCACTCATGTTATGGCATGTCTCTGATATTAAATGCAGGATGTCATAAGAATTCCTCCAGCTCAATGAGTCAAAATATGAGGTCCTTTTATTCGGTTCCCCTAAACTGATGAGTGACTTGAAAAAGAATCTTGGAAACCTGTCCTCCAACATTAAGCACTCCGCCCACAATCTGGGTTTGATCTTTGACCCTGAGCTGTGCTTTGACATACAAATCACCAAGGTAGTACAATCATGCTTTTTTTCCAAATTAGGAACGTTGCTAAAGTATATACCGTATATAAAAAGTTATCCATGCTTTAATTTCATCACAACTGGATTATTGTAATTCCCTGTATTCGGGTCTCAGCCAAAAGGTAATCTCCCGTCTCCAGCTCCTTCTCGAGTTCTCCACTGCCAACAAATTCCAAGAGATCAGTCCCATCCTCCTTGCAACGCAACATTTGCTACCTGTCAGGTATAGAGTTGATTTTAAACTTCTATTAATTACTTTTAAGCCCTATATGGCCTCGCTCCCACCTACATCACAGATCTACTCACGCCCTATGAGCCTAGCCGCTGCCTCCTCAGGCAGGTCCCTCCTAGCTGCTCCCACAGCCTGCCTCGTTACAGCCTGTCTCGACACAAAAGGAAACCGGGCGTTTTCCATTAGAGGCCCGCAGCTGTGGAACTCCCTACCTGGAGAACTTAGGTTGCCTTCTTTTAAATCAATTCTCAAAACGTACTTTTACAGGAAGGCTTTATAGTAAATCTGCTGGTTGTCAAGTTTTTATTCCTCTCTTATCGCTTTTATTTCACTTGTTTTTATTATACACTGTTTAATCAGGTCTTATTTTTATTTTATTTGATCTTGTTTTGTAAAGCACTTTGTAACTGTGTTTTGAAAAGTGCTATACAAACGATACAATAGTCACTTACAACCTATAGCTTACATTTGAAGACTCTTAGCGAAGTGCATTTAATAAACAATTTTATAAATCTTTTGTAACCCAATTCATTTCAGGCAGTTTGTCTCATGAAAATGTAATAATGGGACACATTCATTATTAATTTCTGCCCTTATGAAAATTGTACTGGACTGAAATTACTGTGCTGCTTGACAAGTGCACCTAGAGAAGCTCACCCACAAACACTCTCTCTCTCTCTCTCTCTCTCAGTGCAAATCACATCACAAGAGGTCCAGGGCATCGATTTATTTTGGAAAAAGAACACGTTTAATCCACAGTGTCTTTACTACAGAAGATACCAATATGAAAATAAACAAGTTAACATAGAAAATACATATTCAATAAATAATATTAAAAACAAATAAATTATATGTGCAAAATTCAACATTAAGGACGCAATTTAAACAACAAGAGCAGCAATAACTTGGTTATGCAGAGAGACATGAATGGACATGATTTAGGCCAGAAATAAGTTTCTGTGACTCAGTGATGCCCTCTACAGAGCAACAATCTCACAGTAAAAAGCATCGGCCTGCACACACACACACACACAGCCTCGTTGAAACACACTCCAAATTAAGTGTTCTAGAGTTCAACAATTTAGTCTAAAACCCATTAAACTGAAGTATCAGATGTCATGATTACATAATAAAGTATGAACATCTAAGAGGAATGCTCAGATAATGTTACTCCTAAAAGCAATACTACCTGGACTACATGGATAAAAATAGATCTTAAAAGGTGACGTGACTTGCTTTTGGCTAATGTGAACGACTCTGTTTAATATCAGGCAGCAATGAGAGGCTCCACCAACAAGAAGCCCCGAAAGGCTCTATTATGCATGGGATCATGTACCCACCTGCGTTCCCTAAGACTTCCAGCTTTAAGACAGCGTCACACATTCACTTTAACATCATTACTCAGTGACATGTCCCCCAACAAGAGAAATAGCACAATTCCACCTTATCATTGACCACAAACACTTCAACAAACTAGTACTGACACTCAAACAGGAATCCTCCTCTGGGCCTGACAGTGACAAGTGGGGGAGGCATTTTCCAAAGGCTAGTGGGAGGGTGTTGGTGGTGCTCATTCACTTTCGCTGCATCCCAATTCTCAACCCTTTCTCTGAAGCGTGCGCTCCCACACATGGACTTGCAACAGCACTAGGTATAGAACAGTAATAGAATCATAAGAGATGTGGTGGAAACTACGGAAAGCCCATCCAACTGGAAAAAGCTGGTATAAGAGGGGCTGAAGCCCATCCGATTATTTGACATCCGTGGAGGGGAGTGAATGCACTATTGCACACTTCAATAAAAGGGAGGAATAAGGAGGAGGAAAGGAAATCGATAAAGAGATAACAGAGGCATGGTGCGATAGTGGAAGTGGCCCGTTCGTCAGACATCAATGGCGATGCCGTGTTTGGTGGAGATCACGTCCCGGGTGCCTGTTATGTACATGAGCACCGAGCAGAGGTGGGGCAGCGTGGCTGTGATGCTTACGTACAGCCAGTAGTAGATGGGCGCCGTGCTGCCGAACGGACACACCCAAAGGCCGTGACGCACGCCGTCTCGTACGTGGTGGGAGGCCATGGAGATGAACAGCATCCAGGGCAGGGAGCACCACGAGTCCTTTAGCCTGCCTGCCCACATGAGTAGCCTCAGTGAGAAGCACAGCACAGGGATGAGGGAGGAGCAGTGGAGGGGTGGCCGATGGGGAAGGCTCACCGCAGCCTGGATGGAGGAGGAGAAGACCGGTACGGGGAGTCAAGTAAGCTGTAGGCCTAATAGTAACTAACATGGTGCCAATCCATCATAGCATTTGGACAGATATCAGCCAAAAGGATAAGACGATGTCAGTGTAGACATGATTTATTCAATGAAATATACACTATATTACGTTTTCTTTGGAAAGTGGATTCACAAACCAAATCTCTTTGCTGATATAAATTGCATGTTGTAGAATTGTATTTAGTTATCTTATCCTATAAGGCTCTCTGAAACACACTTTTAAGTCAAGTTTGACTTGCTTTCAAGACTTGCTGTAGTAACTCCTCTATAGGCCTACAGGTTCCACACATCTAGATTCATACTAGGGATGGACGGTTTTTCGGTTAAACCGAAAACCGGGGTTTCTAAAAATAGAAACGGTTTTTTATCAAAACCGTCTGAAACCGTTTTTTTTTTTTTTTTTTTTTTTGGGAAGAATAAAATAGAATAAGAATAAAACTGGAA
The DNA here is from genome assembly GCF_963989245.1 of Nansenia antarctica. NCBI lineage: Eukaryota > Metazoa > Chordata > Actinopteri > Argentiniformes > Microstomatidae > Nansenia > Nansenia antarctica. Next base: position 51,702,343 of record NC_137689.1, read on the forward strand.
CATGTCACATGTTTGTCGTGTGTGAAAATAACAATGATACAGTCTGAATCTGCCGCGCAATGAGTGAGAGGTTTGGTCAGTTGTGAAGAATAACTGAGGATTAATATCTAATTGGGATTATATTTAAGGGTAACGAATCACTCTATGGGAAAGATAGTTGCCTTCAGTTATTGGTAGATAGGAAAGGTTTTTTACAATTACTCGCTTACATTTAATAAGATCATTTTCGCTGCTCTCTGTAAAGCGCATTGGGTCACTTTTGTGAGAAATGCGCTATAGAAATAAAATGTGATTTGATTTGAAATCAATCAATCAAACTTTATTTATGTTCTATAGCACAAATCATGCATTGAATGTAACTCCAAGTGCAGTATTTACTAAACCACAATATAATAAAACAAGAGCTATACGGATCAAGAGTGTTTGTGCACAGCGCCACTGTGTGTGAAGGCGCTACTGAAAGTGATGACAGAACGCATGTCTCAGAAGATACGCGGTCACTTAGTGACGCAAAGGTAGTTCTGTATTTATCTCTATCTGTATTAGTACATTTATTTTGAAAGCTCTATTTTGACAGCTCTACCATGGGCACTTTTATTTTGATGGGGCATTCTTTGTTGATTGACTTACGACAGTTCAGGACGAGTCAGTCTCGCGGCATGTGGTTTTTATGAAAAGCTTTAAGTATGTTCACTGCATAATTCTAAGTCTAATATTTCAGTGATTATTGAGCAGTATTCAAATATTTAAATACATTGAGCAGCAGCTGAAACTTTGAAGATGCTGTTCCAAGAGATGATCTTCCGTGCAGGCGTGCACCCTGGATCAGCGGAGCTGGTGTGTTAAGTGTTCATGTGTTTTCATGTATGGTGAATACAAAAGTCTGCCTTTCCACTTATATTTGTGAAACTAAGTAGCCTAAATGTGTTGCGACTGTGCTTACGGTGTTTTAATGGTGTTCGACATGAGTGTATTGTAGCAGTAGGGCTCAATAAATAGAAATTGGCGGTCTTTTTTTTCTTTTTTTTTTGCAAGTTTTTTTTTTTTTTTTTTTTTTTATGTATTGTTCGGTTAACCGGAAAACCGCGGTTTTACTCTCTGACGGTTTTTCGGTTTCAATAATTGGAAACCGTCCATCCCTAATTCATACCGTTTGCTGAAGACTTTGATCTATCATGTTGCAGGCTACACCAACATGTCTCACCTTGAGTGACAGGGAGCCAGCCATGTAGTAGTGGTCCAGGTCTATGAGGGAGGCCAGGAGGCCCGCCAGTACAACTTCATAGAAGTCACTCCTCTTCCTGAGGCCGATGACGATTGCCCAGGACCACAGACCGATCAGCC
>NC_137689.1:51708686-51736186 GCF_963989245.1 Nansenia antarctica
TGTGTGTGATTTTTTATGCTTTTGATAGTCAATCGATTAAGTGTATGAATCTTAAAGAACAGTTCCATTCAGATGTTTCCAACAAACCACAGACACGTATGTTCAACACACATGCCTTTTGTACTGTGTGTGCTGCACAGTTGGCTTTTGTGGTTGTGCAGAATAGGCCTCATGGAAACTTAGCATTTTACTGCCCTTGTCTGTTCATGCAGATATTTAGCGTTTAACAAAGTAATGAGCAAGGAAAACATGCCCAGACATTTCCAGTTTTATTTGGCATTTAGTTGAAATGACACATAGGCTACAACTTTTTTATTTTTGAAATAATGTTACATATACAGTACAGTGTCTAATGTGACTTTGATATTTGTTTTCCAGCGGCTCATGTGCACATTTGAGGTTCGGTTTGATCCTCGCACTAGTGAGCATGATCTCGTCAGCTCCTCCTGCATGAAGTGATCAGCCTCAGACCAGCTCCAACAAGGACGTTGTCATCTTTAAACTCTTGACTTTATATGCACAGATTAAGCTTTTAGAATTTGTTGTGATTATGATATTTTAAAAACAAAATGTTTACAAAACTGACATTATTCGAGAGCTACATGATTTTCTACTTGTTTGTATTGACATGATTTACGTCAAATGTTTACTGGATGATGTGTAAAATGTCCCCTATGCAAAAGAGTAGATAAGGTGATTATCACATACGATGTTATCCAGTAGAGTGTGACCTGTTTGAGGAAACGATGTCCAGTGTCTGTTCATAAATGTTACACAGTCATCTACCAAATTGTCGACTTCACATTATTGCCAGGAGAAAATGAGTATTGAATATTACTTTTTAACTGTATTCTAAGCCGTTATGACACATTTCCAGTTGTAACCAGCACTTAGCAACTGTTCCTAAATAGAGGGCTCCGTGTATTGCAGTTTCTTTTTATAAGTGGAATATCCCTGAGGGATGAATAAAAAGGAGCGACACATGAACAAAGCACCCATATTCTTTTATTTTTTATTTTTTATGAAATGTTCTCAAATTACAGCAGAAACATAATCATGTAAGTACACGCAAGTACATGGTACCACAACTTGAATATATACACAAACAAGATGGTTGTATTATTGTTCATAGTAGTGATTCAATTTCATAGGCATGTTTACAGAATGGTCTCTTCCTCCTTTTTGCCCCTTCTCCTTTTTTCTACATTTAGTCACTTATTGGCATTATGATGTTAGGTAAAATGATATCAGTGTCATGTATGACATCACTATATCAGGGAACCCTCAGGTAAACATCCTCTCTGCTGTCTCACTGTGGTGTTTAGGTTAAAGGTAGCTCGGCAATGTGACACCATTATACAGAGCTGGGTGACTTCCGGTTTATAGACAACAATAACAGAATTGCATTGCAAATTAGCACCCTCCCTTGAAGCACGCCCATATTGGGAAGAGGCAATAATGGAAGCCCTGGATTTCAAGTTTGGTTATTGTTGATGTTTGTAAGCAGGAAGTGCGACAATAAGACATCATATTGTTGGAATGTCTTATTTAGGTAACCTTGCATTATTACCTGATAACTATTAATTATGGACGCTGATTATTTTAGATTCACTGACTCAAGCTCCACTAGCTGACATTTCAACATAGTTTCCAAATGATTACATTCTGGGGGATTGTTTCTGCAGACCAAGGAAATGCCGTCCGGAAGATTATCTGGCTATACCAGTGTAAGATACAGTACGTAAAAAAAAAGAGTTATGAATTTGACAAATATTGACAATATTGCGTATTGTTAGGCAGTATTAGGCATTAACTTTGACTGGATAAGGTTAGACATTAACTTCTGTCTGCAAAAACAATCCAGAGACTGGTTTGTGCTATTGGAGGTTACCCATCGTGCTGAATTTATAGAGTTAAGTACCAGCAAGTACTTCTTGTTACCACATAGTTACCACCTGGTTTCTCAGAAACGACTGGGTAAATACTGGCTGAAATAGGGCTGTAAAATAAAATGTTGCCCTTATTTCTGAGTCTACCTTTAATATGCTGTTGTGTCAGTGAGAGTCATCAGTTCAGCCATCACACTGTAGTCTCTGTCTTTGGGGTTATCTTGGAGCTGAGGAACTGGGACAGGACTCTCTGCTGCTGGCTGTACCTATGCCACAAGTCACAGTTAGAACACACACAGATGCCACGAACGGTAGATTTAGCAACGTTGGCAGGGACAGTACACATTCACCAACCGTTCAGTTTACACATCAACAATGTGTCCAAGTTCGGTGTCAAGTTCGTAGGGAGGACATTTTGCAACTCACTTTGTGATGATTCTCTGGATGTGTACATTCTCCTCCTCCTTCAGCTTCTGTAGAACCCCCTCTAGGATGGGCAGCTCCAGGTTCAGATACTGAGCCACCTGAGCACAACCAGTCCAACACAGGGTTTAGTGCATGAATTGAATGATAGAACGATCTGGGAATTGGTGGTCTATTGTGTGTTTGATACTCATTGTCTGATCCCCCAATCCTGCCGCAAACAGCGGAATTGTCCAGAAATAGCCCTTCTACCCTATACTGTATACTTGTATAGATATGGAGGTATTTGATAGGTATAAGCAATGTTCCACATAATTACTGTATTCAGACATTAAATCAGAAATTAAATTAGACAACCCCAGTGATTTTTACTAGGGTCCAACATAGCCATTTTAGCTATGACAACCATATTGCTAATACCTATCCAATCCTTTCAGATCTACACAGGTACAGTATAGGGCTTACAGAGTACAGCTACTTAGAGTGGCCTGGGCGGGGGGGGTTGTCTGGCCAGGGCTAGACACTCACATCAGTGCTGACTTCCTGTTCGTCTCTGTCCATCAGAAACATCTTCATGATGTTCTCTGAAGGGCCCTGGAGAATCCTCTCCCATAGAGGTAGGTCTGAGTCCCCCAGCTTTCTCTTCTCTGTATGGGGACACAGCAGTCACTCGTTTTATTTTGCCTTTATTAGGTTTTCTATTAAATTGACTTTTTCTTCTCCTTCAAATTTCTTGGTATATACTCAATACTGTAAGATGTCTTTGTCTCAAGATCAAACATTGATTTTAGTTTACATCACACACAGAATATTTCTTCCAACTTCTTTGAGATTTCAAAAGGATGGCATCAGCCCCTTAATTAAAGGACGCCAACTACTTTATGAAAGGATAGCAGCAACCACGTTATCAAAGAGAGTGAACAACCTACCCCCGCTTTGATGAATGCAGTAGAGGGCAAACTCTTGTGGAACGTTCTCTATCTGCAGCAACACAAGTGAGAACACAATAAGCATAAGCATACAGGTAAACAAGAAAAAAGTACATTTAATCCTATTTGATCCTAACTTCAATCAAATGACTTGTTAATCTTCTTTCAAAGTTATTCATATTAAGCTATAAGTATACATATTTAATTTGGTCTGCATACTGATATACTGTAGATACCAACCAAGATCACATTAACACAAGAGGTTGTTCAAATTCACCTTGAATTTCTGTAGAAGCTGTGTTATGACCTCATGCGTGGTCATTCTGCTGTTGATGCGTACGTTAGTGGGGGTGCCATAGGATGGGGTGAATATTGACGTCTGCAGAGAAGGAATAGGAGTGAGGAATAACATTACATAAGACACAGTGGGTCTATGGCTTAAGTATGAAGTGACAGTCAAACATTTTACATTTAACATTTAAGTCATTTAGCAGACGCTTTTATGCTAAGCGACTCACAATAAGTTATATAAGTAAGTAAATCAACTATACAACAGTCGTCGTAAGCAAAACGTGCCATCGGCAGTTACCATGCCTTTTTTTTTTTACTGGTTATGTAGGGTGTTGGGGGGTGGAGAGGTCTGAGTAGTCAGAGCCCAGGTGTACCCTAAAGTCATGGGTCTTTATTCTATGGAGGAAGATAGGTAGTGACTCTGCCATCCTGACAGGGGTGGGAAGCTCTTTCCACCATTGGGGCACCAAGACAGAGAAGAGCCGTGACTGAGCTGAGTGACCAGTAGGTCCCCATAGAGATGGTGGTACCAAGTGGTCAGCAGAGATAGAAGGACAGGGTGGTCAGGTCATGGTTTGGGGACTGACCATCATTTGCAGGTAGGGAGGGGCTGTTCCCTTTACTGCTCTGTAGGCGATCACTAGGGTCTTGAATCTGATGGAAGCTGCTACTGGGAGCCAGGGGCGCCGCTAAGGGGGTGGTAAGTTAGGACGATTCTAAGGGCCCAGCACTGACAGGGGCCCATGAGAATCTTTAAAAATATATATATTATATTTATAAATAATATTATTATTATCATAAGGACGTTAATGTAGCCGAATTCAAATTATAATTCTATGTATTAAAAAAAGTCACAAAAGAAACAAACTGGAGTTTTGTTTCTCTATGTTTAACAAAATGAAGCCTTATTATTTACCCCTCTATTTATTCATTGCATGGTTCAGTCCACCGCGCGCGAGCTGCTAGACTAGAGGAACGTTACCGCAAATATTCTGACAAGGTTTCCATGACCAACATGTCCTGCTGTAGTATGTGTGTGGGACAGATGGAGGACAGCCAGATTGGAAATGCATCAAATGTACGTGTGCGTGCGTGGACGATGTCGTGAAAGGCAAAGCCAAAGTCAGGGTCTCAAAAGAGAAAAGTAAAAAAATCTGTGATCTAATCACTGCGTGGATGATCTAGTTAGCTCGCTATAGCTAATTAACATTAACTTCAAGTATAGTTAACTTACAGTGCACTGTCAGTATAATTTCAGTTAAATGTATGAGATGAGTGCAATTTTGGTCCAAATATAGGTTATTAGAGCTCAGTGAATTTGTATCCAGCAGCTATGCACTCTTGCTATAGCTAGCTAGCTAACTAGTATAATGTTACATGCTAATGACGTCATGCACAGATGCAGCTCCAGGATCAGGACTCCTTCCCTCAACCCACCTCCCAGTTGAAGGAGAAGGAGGTGAGCAGTAGGAGTTTGGGGTTAACAAACATATTTTGAATATTTTAATGTATGCTGCATTACCATGCAAGCATTGAATACAACTTTAGCTAATATTCATATTTAGTTAATAGTTCTTCCAGTAATTGCAATAACATTGACCACTGGCATCTTAATAATATTGTTAGCTAGCTAGATAACATTTAAGTTAGCTAATCTGGTGTAATGTATGTATTATTATGTTAATACTATTATAGGACATATTATGAATTATGTACCTATGGATACTCCATGCCAGGGCCCACTTCAAGCAAGGCAGCCAGAGAGGAGAGCAGAGGTGGGGGGGTAGTGGTGGTCTAGTAGTGGATACTATAGTGAGTTGGACTTGTGATTGGAAAGTTGCAAGTTCAAATCCCGCCTGAAACCTCACCACTACTTGTGTGCCCTTGAGTAAGGCACTTAGCCTTCAGTTACTCCAGGGGGAATGTCCCTGTAATTCGTAATTGTTTGGATTAAAAGCGTCTGCTAAATGGCAAAATTAATTAAAATTAAAAAAATTAAGAGGTAAAGAGGCAGAAGAAGAACAAAGGACAATGACAGCAGCACAGCAAGTTGGCTTCATCACTAGATTTCAAGGATCTTATTAAAGATGTTGCTATATACTAAGAAGGCCCAGCGTTTAGCTTTGATTTGATTTGATCTCTTTACTCCTATCTTGAATCGTTGTGCATTAGGCTAGATATAGTTTTTAGCTCTCCAGGTATACTAAATACTGCCGCAGTGTAAAAATAAAAATCTTCCCATTTCACATTCAATTTCGCTGGCACCATGTCTGTGTTGCTCCCTCTTGTATAAGACACGTTTGTCTTTGTGTGAAACAAGCAATGCTGAGTCAGTAAATATCTCTCTGCTGTAATTCTTCATTGATCTAATCCTGACAGTATTATGGCCAACTGATCTTTACAAGATCTACATTTATTTAGACACAATACCACCCCATTAAAATTATATATTTTACTTTTTGTGTGATTTATACTTTTATAATTGGGTTCCAATCTTCATTTAATTATACTTTTGTCCTTGTGTTGTTCAAGTCTTAATTTAATAAGTTAAAGAATGTTGAGATTTCTTTGCTGAATTGTTGATTCCTGTATTAACTGTAATTTTACATTTACAAAAGATGTCCATCATTGGATTTCTTGCAGTGCATCAATAGTTCATCAACTTCAACTGGGTTTAGGTTGATGGGTGGTTTAGGTGGGGGGGCCCAAAATTATATTCTGTCATGGGGCCCAGAATCTCTAGCGGCGCCCCTGCTGGGAGCCAGTGAAGGGTGTGGAGGAGGGGGGAGAATGACGTGGGGAGATTGAACATCAGGTGGGCTGCAGAGTTCTGGATGAGCTGCAGAGTTCAGAGACAGGGAGTTGCAGTAGTCTAAGCGAGAGATGACAAGTGCCTGGGCTAGGAGTTGCGCAGCTTCTCTTGTGAGGAATGAGTGTATCCTTCAAATGTTGTAGAGGAAGAATCTACAGGAGTGGGCCATCACTGTGATGTTACACATCACAATACAGTTGGTTGTACAGGATCACCCCAAGATTCTTTGCTGTCTGGGTGGGGGACACAGTGGAGTTCTTCACTGTGATGGAGAAGACTGAGGGCAGGCTTTCCCAGAAGGAAGATTGAGGTGGTGAGCATACATCCAGGCAGAGATGTCTGTGAGACATGTGTCTGGGTCGGGGGTAAAACGTTGAGTGTCATCAGCAGATTGACAACAATGGTCAAAGGACAGAGCCCTGTGGGACGCCAGTGGCGAGGGTGCGTGATGTGGACAGCGACCATCTCTGCCTGGTATGAGTGATTGGCCAAGTAGGATATACAAACCAGGAGAGTGCAGAGCCTGAGTTGCCCAGCTCTGAGAGGGTGGAGAGAAGGATCTGGTGGTTTACTGTGTCAGGTTACAACAAACATTACACAAGATTTCTTACAATGTTGTGCCTTAATAGATTCAGTCGGGGAATTCATTCATCAATTTCCATTCCATTGTCCCATTTGCAATTGATTTTTAATTTCACTTTACTTCTTGAAAATCACGTCGCTAGTAATGTGAAAATCCCATTATGAAATTGCTACCTTGTAGTTGTAGAAGTGTCCGTTGATGGAGAAGCGATGTTGTTTGGCTCTGTCTCTCTGCGCTGGCGTCTTACTCTTCGCTCTCCTCTTCACTAGAGAGGCGTCACTCATACATCGGATCAGGTTGGACTGCTCCTCCTCTATCTCAGCGACCCTCACCTTGACTGGTCGTAGCGTACTGCTCTGATACGCTAGGTAGCCTGACAGAGAAAATTTGAATGAAATCGAAAAGGACGTAATACAATTTATATTTAATAATTTAATTTAATATAATCGAAAATAATCTAGATAGAGTCCTGGTCATGTATCTACGGTAAAATATCGAGCTACAATGACATGGCTGTCGTAAGACAACGGGCTTTGGGCATCTAAGTTCTCATTCTGTCGATACTCAAAATATGTTGGCCATATCTATGTGGAAGTATATAGTTGGTTGAACTTCCAAAACCACTTTTGCATCTGATGGCTGTTATTGTAATGAAATGATAAGGGAACCTGTTGCATGGTTGTTGGTCTCCTCTGCAGGATCCTGTTGCGTCTCCTCTATTTCATCAATGTGATGAAGGTCATCAAACTCTCCCCACCTGGTCATCCCTCTACAGATATGAGAGATAAGCAGTGCTTAGCCAGTATGATCTTATGCTGAATCCCAAAACAACCCCTTGTCCTTGCTCCTTGTTGGCACTAGTTGGTGGTGCATTCATGTCGGTACTACTGTAGGAAACTCAAAATGACTGACTTCAAAACCTGTTGTACAAAGATGATACTCACGTTTATCATAGTATAATAATCAACCAATAACGTACATTTTAACTCAGAGGTTGTGAATTTCCGACTTATCATGAATGCACCTTTAGGTCTGAGGTCTGGATGATATCATATGGTAATAGCACCAACTTGACCTCTGATTGACCTCTGACCTCTGAAATTCTGCTAGCCAATCCACTCAGACTTTGACCAGGGGTACTCAAGTCTAGATCAGGGGTGCTCAAGTCTAGATCAGGGGTACTCAATTACAATATGTCAATCTGTCTCTCAGGTTTCTAGAATGGCAACGGTCCAGACTAGGAGCAACAATACATTTGAAACCGCCGGGTCCCGAGTCCAGACAAAATCAGACCAGACTAATGGCTAATCTTGTTTATCACTCTTCATACTTCATTATTTAGTATAGACAGGATGCATTATAAACTTGTAGAGTAACCTCTTGCCTCCGAGAGGACTCATTGGACTAATCGGGTCAGGTGACACCAGGCTGCCGAATGGAAGCATCTGTTTTTCATCCTGTATTTTGAGCCTGATGGGCCTCTGTACACCCCAGGAAATATTCAGGAATCCCTCCACCACCACCTCTCCTGAACTCTATTGGGAAGACAGGAAAATGTGCTTAGTCCAATGTCATTGGAAATAGATTAAAGCATTTATTTGGACTAACTCAAACTTGGGAGCAGTGATGGCCTACCTCATAGAAGTGCAGCTGTTGTTGCGTCTTGTCTTTTAAAAAACAATTGTAGGTGTTCAGCAGGGATGAGAACTCAGGCCTAGAAAGAAATTTAAAATGTTGACTTTTAAGATATAAACAACTCAAAGAAAGTGAATTGCATAAGGGTTCTAGAATTAAGAATAACTTTCAACATGTCTGCTTAATAGCATGGACACATTCAAAACACATTTTATAATGTGTGTTTATAACGTTGTACTTTGAACTTTAACTGACACGTTCCTCATTCCTCAGCAAGTTGTATTGGAGGGCTGGGCCCTGTTTGATTACTCTTTAAATGCACCCTTCCTTCCGTCTGTAGAAATCACTAATCTGACATGATTTGGTGAAAGCAATGCATTGTAAAGCTTGCAGTCCAGTCAAGTTAGATCAGTGATTTTTCTCAATTAAGGATGCATTTTGAAAGTATTCGGACAGGGCCCTACTTTTGTATTTGATGTTATTGAATATGTGCAATGTCAATGTACCTTTTGGTTCATTTCATTGTAGACATAGAGAACCTGCCTGGTGTTATAATGCATGGCAGAAAAAAGTAAGTAAGTAAGTAAGTAAAACTTTATTTATATAGCGCCCTTCACAGCACGGATGCACAGAGTGCGTTACATAAAAAGAAGAAAGAAGAAAAGAAGAAGAAAAAAACATATTGTTTTCTTAGTACAGCAAACAATGTTATCAACTGATTACCAAGAGTCAGTATACTGTATGAGCTGAGCAAAGCTGGGACATACTGTACCTGGACAGGACTCTCCCCTCTCCCACATGGACTACAGATTTAATTGGCTTCATGTCCAAGACAGTACCATCCACACCTGCAAGGAACACTCCATTTGTTATCATTCCAAACGCACTAGACATCACTCTCTGAATATTTCACTTAAGAAGATAGACATTGTTCATATCCCACATCATGTGGACCATGGAAAGGCTGGTGCTAGCACACATGGGGTCCCTGCTGAAGACATCATTGGACCCCCTGCAGTTTACCTACCAGGCAGACATTGGTGTGGATGATGCCATCATCTACCTGCTACCTGCTTTTTTTTTTTTTACTTCTCCAGAGCATTTAACACCATACAGCCCTTACTACTTACAGATAAGCTGCTGAGGATGCAGGTGGACTCCCCCATTGTTTTCTTGATTACAAACTACCTGACCAACAGGCCACAGTTTGTATGGCTACAGGGATGTGTGTCGGACATGGTGGTGAGCAGCACTGAAGGCTCTGGCTCCCTTCCTCTTCACCCTCTATACCTCAGTCACAACACAGCTACTTCTGCAGAAGTTCTTGGACGATTCTGCTACTGTGGGATATGTCAGTGGAGGCCAGGAGACTGAGTACAGAGGACTGTTGGACAGGTTTGTTGAGTGGTGTGAGCAGAACCACCTTCTACTCAACATCAGCAAGACAAAGGAGATGGTGGTGGATTTTAAGAGGACTAGGGTCCCCCTGTCTCCTGTATTCATCCAGGGAGAGGACGTGGAGGTGGTCCAGAGCTAGGTACCTGGGGATGCACCTGGACAATAAACTGGACTGAACTGGTAACACAGATGTCCTGTACAAGACGGGCCAGAGCCGGCTTTATCTCCTGAGGAAGCTCAGGTCCTTTGGCGTGTGCAGTACTCTGCTGAACATGTTCTACAAGTCAATGGTGACCAGTGCAGTGCTGTACGCCGTGGTATGCTGGGGGAGCAGCATCAAGGATGGTGAAAACTGGCTGAACTTGGTTATTAGTAAAGCTGGTTCTGTCCTCGGTGTCACCCTGGACACCGTGGAGGAGGTGGCCACTAGGAGGATGAGGACCAAACTCCTGGCCATCTTGGAGAATCCCTCCCACCCCCTACATGACACTATGGCGGAGCAGAGAAGCTCCTTTAGCAAGATTATTATACAGATTATTACAACCATGTTGCACTAAGGAGCATTATAGGAGATATATTTTGCCTGCCGCAATAAGACTGTACAACTCCTCCTCCAGCTGGCTCGATCGGGGTGATCAGAGTCAGGCTGGGGGATGTTAAATTATACTTGACTGCTCTTACTGTATATATTTAAGATGTCTATTTTATTATATTATTTTATTGTCACATTATTTTGTTGTTTGTGATGTGAGCTGCTGTAATGCCTTAATTTCCCCTCAGGGATCAATAAAGTAGCTACCTATCTATATCTTGACTGATATCTGCCTCTTTCCATCTCTCATAGCACGATCAAAGTCATGTTGGACTCAACAGCCTGTCAACAGTCACACCTCTCTGTCTAAACCTGTTTCTTGGGAAGGAATCTCAAGTATTCAAATCACACTTGCTGTCAGACCCATCTCTATGCAGATTGAATGGAAGGTGTCACAGGAAGCGAGTCAGTGTACTTTAGGCCTGTTGTTTTCGCTTTTACTTTATCCCTAGAGACAAGAAAGTCCCGTTTCCATTCTGTGTGCTGAGCTATGATTTATTCTAAATCATTGACTACTCCTCTCTGCTAGAGAGCTGTAACTTGCTGCATGGTGCGCTCCCAAGAGAGTGGTATTTCTTGTCATGCCTGAACATGTGTGTGTGTGTGTGTGTGTGTGTGTGTGTGTGTGAGAGTGTGTGTGTGTGTGTGTGTGTGTGTGTGTGTGAGTGTGTGTATGTGTTCACAATCACAGGCATTCTCAGAGTCAAGCACAAACACAACTGTAGGAAAGACTACTGAAATGAGAACTACTGCTAGTGTCAACATCCCTGAGTCAACAATGGTGAATTGAAGTCCAAAAATGAATTTGTGTACCCATTGAATAAATGGGCTGGATACAATCCTCAAAATCCATAGCCGGAGGGAGTCCACACCCATGTTAAACCAAAGATAATCTCTCATGACAAGGCAATAAAGACCCTCAGAAATGAAGTCAAGTTTTCCTATCCTCACACACATGGAATTCACATTACTTAGTTACTTGAATGCGTTATGAAGTTCTGATATCTTGTCTACGTCTAAAGATTCAGACACTTACACATCTGAGCTGCATGCAAATAAGGATAGAAGCAGAGAATGAACATTCTCAAGCTGGTGGTGGTGGTGGGAATAAGCACTGAAAGCTGGTCAATTCATTATACAAGTAAACACACTCTTACTGACCTTTTCACAGCCCAAATCCTACAGCGGTTCAATCCAGTGTGGTTCAGTGTTGTTATTCCTCCATAGTAGAGTTGTGATACTCTGTTGTGTTTCTATGTGTCTGTTGGTTCAAAAGTCCACAGTAAAAGAGGTGAGCCCAGTGAGAGGCGAGAGAGAAGAGCGCACACACACACAGACACACGCACACACACACACTCGCAGGTAGTTAATCATTGCTGAAACAGCGTTTGGAGGGAGGTGGCTGTAACCAGATATGACTCACCTGTTCACAGTGCATTGTGGGGATGTGTGTGTGTATGTACAGTATGTGTGTGTGTGTGTGTGTGTGTGTCTGTGTGTGCGTGTGTGTGTGCGTGTGTGTGTGTGAAGGGCATAGTAGTCAGCTGGACATGAGGGGGCCATGCCCCCCCGGAAGATTAAAAAAAAAAAAAAAAGCTTTTAAATTGCAATTTCTAGTGATTTTTGAGAAAAGGATACAAACACATCTTAACTTACAGTTGAAGCACATCACAATGCATGGTGTCATCATTGTAGTGCAGCCCGCGTCGGTTGACTTGCCTGCCTTGCGAGTTATCAGACAGATTAGTGTGGACAGTGTCGTTCAATCTATGGTAAATAAATGGTGTGACTGTGACAATAATAAAGAATCATTTTTAAGTACTCTATAAAGCATTATTCGCTAATAGTTTTCCACACAGCCAGAACTACCCAACAAGTGCTAGAGATAAAACCGAACTACAGTATACTCCAGTATATGTTGTATATGCTATGCAGGAGAATGTTTTATTTATTTTTTTAAACATGAATGAATGAATGAATGAATGAATGAATGGTCTTTATTGTCATTGCTATAGTACAGGTACCAAACAACGAAATTTAGGAGGGGTGGCTCCCCTGGTGTTAGGAAAGAAAAAAAAAAAAGAAAAAAAAAAGAAGGGAAGGAGCTGGTTTACATAAATAAAGGCTATGTACACTATCCACTATACTATACTGTACAGATAGACGACTAGGGTTGTCATATTGCACATAGTGTTATTGCACATTCATTTAAAAGTGTATTCACATGTATTCACTTGCTACTTATATTTACTGTTTGTTACATGTTATATGTCCCCCCTGTCACCTACGGCCTTGGTCCCCCCCTGGCACCTATGCCCTTGGTCCCCCCTGTCGCCTATGCCCTTGACCCCCACTGTCCCCTTTGCCCCACGCTGACAACCTGACAACAAGAACAATATCTGTCTCAAGCGTCCATTGAATTGTAGTGAATCATACTGCTCATTGACAGTGTTTTTTTTTTTCAAAGTCATGTCCAGGTCTTATGATAACATACTGTGTGACATAAAGTTCTATCCTTATTTCTATCCAACTTTGTAGGACAAATTACATCTAAAAAGGCTATGGTGACTGAGGCAGAAATAAGCTTTTAAACTGGAGATATGGTGAAATGTTTTATCTTGTATCTGGGTGTTTAGAGTCTGACATCGCTTTTTACCACTACCCAGTGACAGCTGTGTCCCCCAAAACACGACTCAGTTACAGCCCAGCCCTGCTACACCTTGCTGCTAGTAGATACTGCAGTGACATTTACCCATATGGCATGTTGGATATTGAGTCTTTAATCTGTGTTTTATCCATTTTATCCCAATATTTGGTTTTCCTGATCTTCAATCTATGCACGAGAACTGGAAATATTAATCCATGTCAGTGTTTCCCCTAGGTTTGCTGCCTTGGGGGGGTGGCATGGACCGTGGCATGGACCCCCCCCACCCACCATCGGTTCTCAAGGCTACTTACTTATGTGGTCTTGACTACCTGTCCACTTTCTCACCTGGTTCTTGCTCTCTCTCTCTGGTGCACCATCCTGCTCTCTATCCTCCTCTCTCCCTCTTTTGCTGTCAACCAAAAGGCAAACATAACAGAGTATTTATAATCTAATAAGAGGTATAAATTGATCCATATCATGGATATATAACATAATTATAATTGAATATTGGATTGCTATAAAAAACAGACATTTCCAATGCTTCAATCCACTGTCCATGTACTGTAAATATGCCATTATGGTATTACCATAAAGCCCAATTCTAGCAGAATAAGAAAGATAGTATATCTACTTTAAGTAAAATAATAAAGTGCCTCCAGTTAGCTCTTTAGCTGGCATGTGTGCAGCAGACTAGCTCATCTAAGCACCTCTGAGCTAGCTAGTTAGCTTGCTAGTTCTTTGACACTATTTTACATACCATGAGACTCACGCATTTCAACCAGTTCTCACGCTCTCACGCCGCACCTGTATTTCTCACGGCGAGAAATAACAATTGTTTTACGGGACTTTTATATATAAATTCCTTGAAAGAAAGCTACCGGACATGAGTTTCGTGGCATCTTTCTGCACGCGCGTTAACTTGAGTCTGCAATCGAAGCGGCAGGCGAGCGCTGATGGAAGAACCTGTGTTCACGCGAGCTGCAAGAACGTAGCAAGCAGGGTTGCCAGATTGGGCTACTTTTGGTCACACTGGCCACTCGACAGATTCGGGTTGGGTTTTTAAAAAAGCAGATATTTTAGCCTACTTGTCAGATGTTTGGTGTCTACGTCTGTAATAATTCCTCTTTCTTGGGGGGGGCGGGGGGTTCCGCAAGGCAATGGTAGGGGAAACACTGCATGTTATGAAGATCCATGAAAAACATTTTTGTTCCTTTGTCAATAAAGAACTGTAGCTACTTTACTGCAATAGGTGGAACCTGTGACTAATCTGTTATGTATGCCCATGGTGTATTTCTCCTCACAGACAGCAGAGGGCAGTGCAGTGCTGTTGACGTGGGTTTAGCAAGCAGGCTTTGGTCAACTTACAGTAGAGCAAGAGTCCCTCAGCTGCTGGGAAAGTTTTGCTGATGTCTTGTATCTATTATAATGTAATGTGATAACCAACTGACTTAGGCACATTGTTTCTTCAAGTTGATAAGAGCTCGGTCTCTTCAAAGATGGGCCTCACACACACACATACACACACACACACACACACACACACACACACACACACACACACACACACACACACGTCAGAGTTACAAGGCTACATTAGAGTTTGAGTTGATTTCTTTTTTTCTTTTTTCTTTCCTCATGGCCCTTTGTCAAGTTCTAGATTCTGGCAATGAACTGCATATTGCAAAACATTATCTTGTGTCCTTCTGGTGAATTGTGTTAGTGTATCAATGATGTGCTCACATCTCCATAAAAGCACACATACAGTGTACACGCACACACACACACACACACACACACACACACACACACACACACAAACACAAAAAAGCTGTGTGGATGGGAAGCAAACAAACGCTTCGGGAAATGTCATTCCTTGCTTAAAATAAATCTGAGGTCTCAGGGTGGCAAACAACAGGTGGACAGTCCCATTCAAAGGCTGACACAGTGTGTATGCCAAAGACGTTATTACAGTGTGTGTGTGTGTGTGGGGGGGGGGGGAGTGTATGTGTGTGTGTGTGTGTGTGTGTGTGTGTGTGTGTGTGTGTGTGTTTGAGAAAGAGAGTATCAATGTGTGTATCTCTGTGGAAGTGCGTGATTGGGTTTTCAACCCAGTTTATTTTGGGTCTCTCAATGGGTGTTACACAGTTAGGGACATTCACTGACACTAATACTATATCCCCCTATGTCCGTTTATTCTTTGCAGTGGTCACATTAGGTACTATTTGAGTGGGTATAGGCCTACTAACTATAGCCACAGAGGTTAATTCTTCGCTACTGTACAAGCAAACGTCCAACAGGGATGGCTATGGCTATAGCTATCACTATATAGCAGTGATGTGCCATGACTGCCCATGAGTAATAACACAGCAGCTGCTGCTGTCTATCTTCACACAACACTGAGAGGAAAAAAAAAAAAAAAAACTGAGCGCTGTCAGTTAGCTAGCTAGCATGACAGGGCCTAGGACCCACACAGACTGTCCTGTCTAAAGAATTATTGTCCTAAACAAAACAGTCGACGCCAGGATATCAAACCCAAACCCAAAACCTGCACAGATGGGATTGTAAAAGACAGATCGAGACGAATCCTTCTCAGAATAAGTATGAAGCTCATAGAACACGTTCCACTTCTTCAGATCTTCCTGCTGGCCCATATCACCGCCAGCCAAGTACAGAGAGGTTTGTTCCCCTTCCTGCCTGCCTGCCTGCCTGCCTGCCATGTTCTGCCTTAAACGCTTCACTAACTGGAACTAATCATGCCTGTTTCTTGTCATTGTTTCTCTCTGCATTGATGGCAGGTGGGTATGAATTCCGCAGCAGATGGAGGTTAGTTATTAGGACGTTTTGTCAAGCGTCTTGAGATGTTTGTCAGATATGCCTGAGCAGAGCCAGCCATAACCTCACCGGCATTTGTTTGGAGAGTAACTGTGAATGAAGTGAAACACACTGACGTGACAAATGTTGATTTTCTTTAATTACTTTAACTTGACCGATAGTCTTAGAAGTCGATATGTTGTTGGAATACTGTTGATGTTTTGTTATTACCTAACATTTGGAGAATTGGAACAGTTATTGAGCTTAAGCATTTCATTCTTTGTAATGTTATATAAACTATCTATCCATCTAATCTATGTGTATGTTAAAATAGGTTATACAGTAGGCCTACAGTGCTCTTGGCAACTAGGCACCCTTTCTGTATATCCCATACCCATATTTCATAGCTCATATTTTAGCTAACAGTACAAGTATCTGAGACAAGGTGATGAAGTGCCTAATGTTGCGACATTGCCGTGGCATGATTGTGTACCTTGATATATGTGCATGTGTTGGGTGGGTGTGATAAAGTGACTCCATGGAACTTTGAATAACAGAGAGTTGAAAACAAACACCAAGGGACCTGTACTGTAGAAGACAAGAAACCCCAAGGGTCTTGGAAAGAAAACGAAAAAAAAGTACTCATTGACGATTGTACACCAAAGACAACTATAGAGTAAAAAACTATAGAAAAAAACTAACAGCAAACACTATTGCATCAAAGGTCATTAGTGATACTGTCTAGATTCTAGAACACACTTTGATTTACACATACTTATGAAAGCCTGACCCCTCTATTGCAACTGTGCAAACGTTTTCATTCCAAACCTTTGCATCATGTCTTACTAGAACATTAAGGGAATTAGCTAATCTCATACCCTATTCAAGTAGCACACTGGGAACAGCATACTGTACCATAGGTCATTCCGTTAAACCACTGGAGAACTTCAAAGCATATGTTAGTTGTCCTCTAAACCATTTAACAACTTATGTTATGTACATTACGTTATTCTGTCTCCAGAAGTTCCCTCCAGTTAGAAATGTATCTGTTATTTAAGCGCATATGGTAAGCGAGACATGGTCGAGGATATGTGACAATCCAACACAATTATTCACCCTCAACATGGGAAGAACTGTTTGGGTAATCCTTGTTTAAGCTTTTTACGCAGGACTGCTTTTTTGGAGAGCTTGTGTCATGACTGCTTGAATAAGTGGGGATCTGCACCTACATCTACTGTACAATGAGCTGCTCTGATTCAAAATCAACTGACATGGAAAGTTCAGAAAAATGTCTCACATACACAATTTCAAATTGGAACAATACATGACCCTATGATGTGGATCATCTCTTTTGAAGCCATGGAATTGAAAGCTTTTTCATTTGAACAAACATATAAACTGTATAGAACACTATTGAATATTACAACAACTGATACCATGGCTTTGTTGAATACTCACTTGTGATTGCTCAAGAGGGTGTTGATTGTGTTCTATAAACGCACACGTAGTCCCAGTAATAATAGCCTCCCTGCCGCTCCAAACTTTGAAGCGGGGCTCAGCTGAGTTTACATGTTATCCTCATGACTGACAAAGTTACAAAGCCAACTCTGGAAACCACACAAACCTGAATTCGATACATTGTACATGGAGGTCCAACAAGGACAGAAGAGGATCTGTGTGATCACAGCTGGTACTTTTTGCCGACAAACAATACAATCTGCGTCATAACGTCAGGCTGGCTAATGGCAACATTACATCATGCTGGCTAATGGAAACAGAAGCTAGCTGGCTGGCTAACAGCTGAATTAAAACTATACTCCCCATGATGTGAATAATTTGTACAGCTCAGACAGTTGGTTGCTATCTAGCCTGCTATCTAACTGAAGTTAGCTTTGCTGAGGTGGACGGCTGAGCCTTGGCGTTTAACACCTCCAAAGTGTTGATTATTTATTAGAACCCTGTCTCGCCCCCCTGTGAAGAGGAAAGTAACTGTTTCGTCGTGATCGTCCCTTACATAAGAACATGTCATATGCCATATTCTAAATGTCTAGGTTTTGAGTAGTGTAGTTGATGGTGATTCGCAGTAGCAACAAAGACACTAATCCCAAATCAACCCAGATCCCCTAGACTCTTGTGTACAGGAGATCTGAGGGGATTGGAACGGTCTAAACAGGTTCATAGTGGCTAGATTGTGCTCTCTTGACGACCAGATTCTCTCCCATATTGCTTTACACCCATCCAATACTCTCGGATCTGCACAAGTGCATGGAGACAAGGTGCTAAGGGGGTTGTTGTGGGTTCTTGAAAGTCCTTGGCATCTCTAGACATGTTCAGGAGGAACAGGTGACATATCCACTGATTCACCCCCAGCGGAAGCATCTAGGTTGGATTGCACAGTCCAAGGAGGGCCAGTTAACACATGCAGATACAGGCACACAGAATGCGTCAGAGCTCAGGCTTTACACTGCATTGGACTCTGGAGATATGCATGCGTACCAACTGACTCAGGATGTAACTGTAACTGGTGAACACTAGAGATAAACTTCTCTGTTAGGCAAATGTGACTATACATAGACTGAAGCTAGGGAGGTTTCCGGAATGAACATTTTTGTTGATAAAAATTATAATGTGACACAGTCTGGTGAAAAGGTCCCGGATGTCGGCAATTCTCAAGTTTGCCAAAAATGTGTTTTCCGTTTTTTTTTCTTCATATTACGAGAGTTGAAGTGTTGAAGAGCCCACTCAATATAAAAATGTTAGGATCACTAAATACTTTGTGAATTGGATTCACTGTATAGTCTGCCGTAGGCTACTGGATAAGTGATACATGGCTTTTAAACAAGCATATGTTTTAGGACGTGTTCAAAAGCAAGGACTGTGTGATCTAATTATGTGTAGTGATGTGTTTTTAGCATGTTGATGTTCTATCAGCATGTTGTGATGTGCTGAATATGAGTCCGGATGTAGCGGAGAGGGATCTGAGGAGAGCCAACGACCCTGGACCCTGACCAGTGCAGCTACATGGCCAACTCAAGGTCACTGGCATTGACACACACACACACACACACACACACACACACACACAGACACACACACACACACACACACACACACACACACACACACACACACACACACTAGGACAGAGAGAGACACTGACGCACCTACTAGATGGAAGAGGACACAGCGGTAGCTTTTCTTGAGCGAGGAGTTGACGACCTCTGCCATCTCTTATTGAGGCTGTGTGCATTTCTATCAGGAATGTGGCAGTCCGGAAACACAAGCTGCTTTTTCAGTGTGATTATTATGGGTTGGTGTGCTTCTCATACATGCATGGAATTGTCGACATAGACTCAGATGTGGTCGATGTAGCAGGTAACAGGTAACTCGCCCATTTCAAGACCGTCTATTTGACAGGCCTGATATTCTGTAGCAGCCCTGTTAGATGCAGAGCTCCGGTGTTTCTTATCACTGCTCGAAGCGTCACTATATGGAATTTGTATGACAAATATAAGAGGGTTGATCTTGTACTTTACACCACAAGAATAGCCTTTGACACTGATAATAGCTGGTCGAACTCACTGTCCCTTGGGAGGGTGGTTTGGAGGCAGCCAACGAGCGGAAGCGAGCCAAGTATGCAGATCTGGCGGCGGAGTGCAGGGAGGCTGGCTGGAAAGCCGTTATGTGCCCTGTGGAAGTGGGGTGTAGGGGCTTCGTAGGTTCCTCAGCTGCTCGCCTACTTCGTGACATAGGATGCACAGGAGCAAGGCATCGGAAAGTCATGAAAGAGCTGGCTGAGGAGGCGGAGAAAGGCAGCTTCTGGCTGTGGCTAAGAAGGAAGCATAAGGGTTGGGGGGCGAACAACACCTAGGGCATCAGCAGGGGGTGGCAGGGAGAGATCCCTGCCATCGCTCCGCCACCAGGAGATGTACTGGGGTTAAAGGAGCGAAACGTCAATGACTGGTGGTCCCCAGCTGATGACCCAGTTAGGCCCACATAGGTGTTCAGTGAGGTGTCACAGCACACCTGTTCTAAAGGCACTGTTGGAGGTGCGTCAGGCAGCAATGCCCAGCAGGAGTACCATCACCTGTATCATGATTTGCATCACACCTTTCGTGTGCTGTATATAAATTGCATTAGTGTGTGAATTGAAGCAGCGTCCATTCTGGGCCAACTATAATCCCTCTTTAAGACTAGTAATCACATAACAAGCCTTTAAGATGAAAGAGCCTGAGATTCTTCAACTAATGAAAGCCACGGTCGGACTGCTGATATTTATAGTCGTAAAATATTGTGCTGCTGACCAACAAGCTGTCTATTGTTGCACTGTGTGCTACTGGCATTCCTTCAGTGGGATTGTAGTCTCAGTCATGTATCAATAATAAAACAGTTTGTTGATGTTGGATTTCTTGTTGTTGATGGCCGATTTCTAATTGCACAGTTGGGAGTTTTTGTTATGCTTGCAGTCTGGTTTCATGACGACGATTGGACTGGTGCTACTTTTCATACATGGAAGCATATATATATATGCCATTTAGCTGACGCTTTTATCCAAAGCGACTTACATTGCAGTGAGTGCATACATTTCAGTATATATGGTCCCAGCGGGAAT
Source organism: Nansenia antarctica (assembly GCF_963989245.1). Taxonomy (NCBI): domain Eukaryota; kingdom Metazoa; phylum Chordata; class Actinopteri; order Argentiniformes; family Microstomatidae; genus Nansenia; species Nansenia antarctica. Next base: position 51,729,309 of record NC_137689.1, read on the forward strand.
CAAACCCACAACCTAAGCGTTGTTAGCGCCATGCTCTACCAACTGAGCCACAGAGGACCGCACGGAAGCACCAAGGGCCTAACAACTGAGAGACTAGGAAATGCTGACCCATCACACACACTCATTCACACACACACACACACACACACACACACACACACACACACACACACACACACACTTGAGTCAACATCCACATTGTGTTCCTCCAGGTTGCATCCTCTGGTGGGGATACCATCAGATTGTCACCCCCACTACGAGCATTCCTGCGGCCGCTCTCTTTGACCTGATGTGAGGTCATCTGTTCATGACTCAGCACACGGAGTCCAGTATTCCAGCTATGTTGTTATGTTGTTGAGAAAGCACCGTTTCACAAGTAGTCATAATAAGCAGTTCACTCCTTTTTTGAGGTCGGGCAGAGCGGCGTCTTATGCTCGAGTGCTAGCCTCTGATCTGATTTCACAAATAAACAAGCAAGCCGGACGTCGACCCACTGAACTGCAGATGCATGCCAAATGTGAATGCAAGGAATGCCGACCGTTTGGCTAAAGTGATCCAGCTGTTGTCTGTGCTAGGTGACATTATTGTACATGGAGGAGGATGGAAAACCAAGAAGACTGACTCAGACGTTCCTAAGCGTGGTTAATGGGTTTGCACAACAACTGATGCTAAAATGCCTACTGTCAACAAGTCAAATCTGTTTTGTTTTGACACTAAGTGCTATGATAACATGTAAAGAATCAAATGTTTGAAGTGAGTGTTGATGTATTTTATTCTATTCCCCAGCACCCCGGATCATCACCGTGCTGGAGACAGTCGACATTTTGTTGGACCACAACGCTACGTTTATCTGTGAGGTCGACTCACGACCTCCAGCTGACATCACATGGACGCGTAACAACTACCCCATCCCGTAAGAGTCTACCCACAATCCCTGTCACTCACTCACGTGCACAGACTCACGTGCACAGACATCCGACTAAATGTCTACTTAAACTAAACTAAAAACATTATATTTGTATGTAATTACACAGCAATAACTAAAATGCTATCTTAATATAATGTTGTAATAGAGTCATTACAGTGTTATAACACAGGTAGAACATAGTAGAAAACTGAATTTGCTGAAGTACGCTACCATACTGTGTCAAATGTTATATGGTGCAGTTCATTGTTTTATATCCCTGTGTCCGATGTCCTACAGATACTATGATTCCCGCTACATCACCCGGGAACATGGCCAAATGTTGATCATTCCCAATGCGAGAGACACGGACAATGGAGAGTACTGTTGCATCGCTACTAATGGCATTGGACAGCCTGCCAAAAGCTGTGGCGCATTGCAACTTAAGATGAGTATGTGTTTGAAACAGGTGTTCCCCTGCTTTGTATAGTTTGGATTGTTCTAGATTCTAGCCTTATGTAACATACATCCAATTTCAAGGAGTTTCACATATTTCTATATTGCATACTTGAGAGTGTGGCAATGATAATCAGTTTGAAGAGCCTTTAACAAAATCCTCTTTAACTTAACTGTCCTTGTCAATCAAGATAGTGTGAACTTTCCAATATTCAGAACATGCCAACGGTGTCAGTTGGCTGACTAGCCCTTACCATCAGTGTCCGATTTTTGAGGGTACTTTACAATGATCTAAGAACTTCGGTTTGTGGCTGATTTCTGGCACTGTAATGGTGACAGGTTGTATGGATTAGTACTGACACAGTGGTTGTTGCCTACCACTTCAAACGTTCAAAAGTTCCCTCAAGGAAAAAATAAAGTTACTTGAATTTGTATTTTTCTTTCAGAGCCACAGATCAAAAGACACGCCACAAACGTGACATTACTGATTGAGTCAAAGGCAGTGTTACCATGCGTGACATTGGGAAACCCCAAACCAGACATCTCCTGGATCAAAGACAAGGATCTTATGCAGGTAACACAAACAGAATCCATTCTCTCTTCGTAGACAATGAATCCGCTCTGATGATTTGTTTGGTGAAAATAGCTACAATAAACAATATTAACAACAATAACGCATGTTTACAATTATGTAACACACAGTATATACAGTAGATACAATATTAGACTATCAGATGTCAGAAGTAGGCCTATATATTCTCTAATCAACCCAGTCTCCAAATTATTAGGTTCTGGGAGATCGTTTCTGCAGACAAAAAAAGCCTGCAGAAACCACCTGAATCACGCTGCGGACTCTATTTTTTTGTGCTAATTGTTGCTAAATGTTGTCAATTATGCTACTATTTGCTAATGCCTTCCCCTGAGAACTTACCCTAATTTAACCAGTCAAAGTTAATAATAATAATAATTATAATAATAATAATCATCATAAGAATAACAATAAACATAATACACATAAGCATTATGCTAATAATAATAATAATAATAATATATTTTATTTGAAGTGTCTTTCTCAAACTCAAGGACACTGTACAGAAAACAAAGAGAAGCAGGACAAAAAAATAACATAATAAAAATACAGAAGATACAATCATATTCAAAAAACAAAACAAAAAGGTGTAAGAGCTCAGGCAGCTATGGGGGATAGTGTTACTCAGGACCCATGCCATGCTGTACGAAGGCGAGTCTGAACAGATGCGTCTGGTCTTGAATGTATTGAGCGTGTCAGAAGATCAGATGACTGCTGGAAGGGTGTTCCACAGCTTGGGTGCAGCAACAGCAAGTGTGCGTCGCCTAGTGCTGGGTATGACGAGGAGATCAGCATCAGAGGATGGGAGACCATGTGCAGGGTTGTAGGGGTACAGTTGGTCATTTAGGTAACCTCTTCTTATCCACCTCATTTTTCTGGTTTTCTGCTCGAAATGACATGCCCACAGTGAATATAGAATATCTCCACAATCACAAGGGAAATGAAAGCTAACACCTGTGGGGTGGCTGTAGAAGTGTCAGAATCAAAATCTATGTTACTGTGTCAGAGCAAATAGAGCTAGAACATTATAAAACATCTCAAATTCAGTCTCCGCCTAAAAAAACAACAGCTTTTACAGTGAATATCACCTTGGAAACCTGATAACGAAGCCAAAATCATCTAGGAATCAGTACTCCAGGGTCTTATTAGTACTTGTGCCAAAGTCGATGCTAGTAATGTGAGCAAATGCAACTTTGTACCTGTTTTAGTACAGGTATGTTTAGGCGGACACCTATATGTTTAGGCCATTTGGAGATATTTTGGCACCATCTTTGACCTTTGACCTTTCTCATGTATCAGATTATTTTTATTTATTTTTGGGGGGGGGGGATTTTTTTGGGTTGGCCGACCAATGGTATGGAAATTCGGCGTTGAAACCGGACATGACACATTCTCCAGTTGGAGAAAACTGGATGTGACTTAGGCCGTGTTTACCGTCTCGGGAAAAAAATGGTGGCATCGTATAGCATGCAAAATTGTGAAAAAAAATGTGATATCGATGAAGAGAATTGATCGAGGTAAACTCTTTATATCACTTCGGATGCCAATGGGGGTCCGTTGGCTCCTATGAGGTTAAAGGTGAGAAGGAAGATCTTGAAGGAGATTCTAGGTTTTATGGGGAGCCAGTGAAGTTTTTTCAGGGTGGGGGTGATGTGCGCCCAGGGCTTAATACAGGTGAGGATCCTGGCAGCTGAGTTCTGGACATATTGTAGCCGATTCAGGGCCTTGCTGGAAACACCAAGAAGGACTCTGTTACAATAATCTAGGCAGGAGGTGACAAAAGCATGTATTAATGTTTCGCCAGAGGTATCAGAGAGTGAAGGTCAGAGACGGGAGATGGTTTTGAGATGGAAGAAGGCAGACTTGATGACTGACCGTATGTGGGGTTCAAAGGAAAGGGTTGGGTCCAGCAAGACCCCCAGGTTCCTGACCTCCAAAGAGGGGCAGATGGAACATCCGTCAATGGTGAGGACGATGTTGCTGATCTTTTGAAGTAAGGTCGTGGGCGTAACAAAAATGAGTTTGTTGTTTTTATTGCTGTTTGAGTTTGAGAAGATTGGTGGTCATCCATTCTTCGATTTCATTGAGGCAGGAGATGAGGGAAGGTGAGGAAGGGAGGCAGAGGGTTTGGTGTGGAGGTAGAGCTGGGTGTCATCAGCATATGTGTGGAATTTAATGCCGAAATTTAACCAGTTAAAGCTAATGACGAAAGTTAACCAGTTGAAGTTATGCTGAATAGTGCATTAACTGTGTCGCAACAAGTCATTATTCACGTTACTCTCACAACGTATCTTAAGTTTTTGACCTATCTTACATTAAAACAGGTGGTCAAACACTGGTGTAGCCAGATAATACAATCCCACAGGCCGTATTTCCTGGTCTGCAGAAACGATCCCCTAGAATGTAATAATTTGGAGACTGTGTTGACTCTATAAATTACAGTGAATCTGCATGGCTGTGTAGTGCAGCCATTTCCATGATGAGAAGTATTTCAGTTTTTCTCCATTGTATTGTGTGAATTTGGCATAAATATCTACCCACATTTGGCCCAAATATTACCAACAGGTCAGTGATCGCATCATCATTTTGGATAATGGTGCACTGAAGATCCATAATATAAAGAAAGAAGATGCAGGAGAGTACCAATGTGTGGCGAGGAACAGCTTTGGTATTGCCTTTTCCAAACCAGTCACAATAGAAGTACAGAGTAAGTCCAAAGGTCTGAAATACTGTTGAAATACTACCCTGTTGTGTGTTATTGCTTATATAAAAGCTTTTATCATTGTTTGGTTGATATATTTTGTGAAATGCCGTATCTAGGGTAGCAATAGGGGTTTCATCAGATGTGACTGCTGCTATTTGTTACATTTCAGTGTGACAAGGGAATTGCTGATGCAACTACAATTCAAATTTGGAAACATTATAACCATCAAATGGGTTTACCGTGCTGCAAGTAAAGTAGAATCAGTCTCAATCTTTATTTTCCATGGAGGTGAAGTGCATTTTGTGAGATAAGCCTGGGAAGGGAGACGTGATTATTGTCATAATGTGTGCAGTGATCATTCAAATAAAAACCCTAAAGACAGTTTGCCATTAGTTATCATTATTTGAGCATGGCTGGAATGCACCTTTTAGCCAATCAGGTTGTGCCAATCAGAGTTGCCAGATCTAACCGTTGTATAATTGTTGTTTGTTTGTTTAGCTCCTGCTAGGATACTGAAGGTTACTAAAGAGAAGAGAGTGGCGTTTGGAAGTAAGGTATCACTAGAGTGTAACGCCACTGGGAACCCTATCCCCACCGTCACCTGGCTGGAGAATGGGAACACTGTGAGTATCTGTTTTCCTCCTCTTCTTCTTCTTCTTCTTCTTCTTCTTCTTGAACTTCTTCTTTTCTATATGCTTCTTCCTCCTACTCCTCTTTCTCTTCTTCTTCTTCTTCTTCTTCTTCTTCCATATCCTTTTTTTTCTTCTTCCTCTTCTTCTCCTGTATCTTCTTCTTCTTCCGTTGAGACATGTCAAGGCAAAAATAATTGTGACCTGAGCAGGCACAACCTTGGCCACATCAAGGCTTGGTCCTTAGCAGAGATCGGGTGAAATGTCAGACAACATATTACTCCGAGGCATTGTTGATATCAAAATCTTCTCTGAGGTCTGCACGCACAGTCGATACCAGGGCCAATGGCAAGATTAACACCATTCCTCTTCAGTTTATGGCCTTGACAACTTTGCTGTTTGATCAGGGATAAAAACCGAATAGGAATTCTAATTTGGATGCCTGGAGATACTCTACTCCAGTAAAAGCAATGACTGGTGAATGCTATTTTGTACCTTTTTTGAGAAGGGTATAAAAATGCCTATTATTTCTACTGGTAATGAATTACCAGAGAGATGACTGTTACTGAAGACAAGATGACTTCACACTTTAGTCACACTTTAAACACACTTTAATTATTATCATAGTGTTACCATGTCCTAATAAAGTCAAGTATTTTTTTCCACATGAAAAAACCTCTGGTTCATATGCAACTGTTAGCATACTAAACCCTGCTTGAGTCACCTCCTTTTGTGACTAGAAACAAATGTTGGTGTTGTCTGTGCCAATCACAGACATGCCCCCAAAAGCTTCTTACAGGTCTTGCATTAAGACACTTCTAACATAGCTTAATTGTATATGTCTTTATTTGCTGCATAGGTCAGTGGCTTGGTTTCATGTTAAAATGGTTCTGAGCATGATATGCTAGCCTAGGCGATGTGGTTTAGCGCCACTCCCATTGACTGCCATGACTGCTGACTCAGCTTCACTGTGGGTGGTAATGAGAGACCTCGTCAGCTGAAGTGTCATTTGTATCTGTGTCGGAAGTCAGAAGATGAGTAGCGACGTAGGTTTACTCAGATGAGAGCTGATCAGTCGAACCACACTACTGCAGGCTACTGTTACACAACATGACCATGTCTTTCCCTCTGGGCTGAGTGGCAGGCAGGCAAGCTAAGCTTTTTAGCTTCAGTCATCTCATAAATGCTGTGCCTACAGTTGTTTCAGGGCTACAGTGTAATTAGATGTAGTTAGACTGGGATCAATAACGTATTTGTTTTATATCAAATGTATGTAATGAATATTCCAGAAAGAAAACCAATGACATATCAACCTAGCTTTGGCCGCAGTTTCTTGCCAGCATTAGATCAAGCACAAACCTTACACTCTGTCAACAAGATCCCCTCTGCTAGCTGTTGATTATAGGGTCAGTGGAGCTGTAAATACATGCTGTGAAGCAGCATGTGGTGGGATATTGGTGTAATGATTCAAATGACTTTGTGAGATTGAGATTGTGGCAGCTTGCTCAAGTCATTAATTTCCTTTAGCCGGATGAACCACTTTCTAAAAGAAGACCACTGAGCACACTGTCAAATATAGATCAGTGAAATCAGCAC
>NC_137689.1:51738686-51783686 GCF_963989245.1 Nansenia antarctica
ACACACACACACACACACACACACGCACACACACACACACACACACACACACTCCCAGTGTCTCGACAATGCAGAGACAGAGAGAGTGTTGAGAGTGCAAGAGTAACCACTTTGGCAAGGCTTCATTCCATTGTAAATGGGTTTTGCAAATCCAACACACTTCTGAAAGACACAGAGTGGAAATTAAATTAAATCCCTGCCTCATGCCTCTATTTTGTATGTCATCCCCAGACAGTAAGTAATTAAATTATTAGAAACATCAATGATATAACAGACGTGTAGATATAGGATATAGGATATAGTTTGGGTCATTTACAAAACAAAACAGACATACTCAATCAATGCTTAAATATGTTATTTACATTTCAGAGAAATCCTAGCCAATACAATTCCAGTTAATTAAGACTCCTTCTATTTGAATGTGTTGTGTGCAGGCTATACAAAGGCAGTGCCGGGTACTGCAGTGCCTACCGTGGGGAGGTGTGTCGAGGCGTGTTACGCAGTGATGCGCTGGTTTTCTTTAACTCCTCGCTGACTGACCCGGAGGTTACACAGGAGTTCCTGGCCCAGAGCACATGGACAGAGCTGAGCGGACTGAGCGCGCTCTGTAGCCCTGCGGCCCGCTCCCTGCTCTGCCATCTCACCTTCCAGGACTGCAACCCTTCAGGCCTGGGGCCCGCCCCCAAACCAGTGTGCAGGTAGGACCCATCCCCAGACCAGGGTGCACAGGTAATAATCTAGTTATGGTCCTGCCCCAAACCAGTCTGAAAGTAGAGCCACTGGCCACAGACCCACACCAAATCAGTCTGCAGGTACTAACCCTGCTCCCAATCCTGATTCAGGTGGTGTAGCTCAACCCACTACCAGATATGCATACACACACGTACACGCAACAGATAATTCACTTCAGAAAAAAAAAACGTGAATGAGAAAGTAATTATCACCATGTGCAGTGCAAAGCCTATTTAACAACATATGATGTGGTTTTGACATTTTAGCTTAGAGGTGCACAATGTCATTCTAGAGCGTTTTGGTGGCTAAACGGAAGTTCACAATGATATAGTAGGTGGTTTTGAGATCATCTGTTGGCCACCATCTTTGGATCCAGTGTTTGGTATTTCTCTGCTCTCTTCCAGGGAGCACTGTCTAGCTGTCAAAGATATGTACTGTCATAAGGAGTGGCTGCGCATGGAGGAGACCGCTCATAAAAGTATGTACTCCTCTGGTCTGAGTATCCCCTTGCCTAACTGCATGGCCCTACCCAGCCAGCACACAGCGCCAGGGGCCTGCACTCAAGTCCCCTTCCTCGGTAAGAGCAGCACTGACACACACACACGCGCACGCACGTATGCACACACACACACGCACGCACGCACCCACCCACGTGCACGCATGCACACACACACACACACACACACACACACACACACACACGCACACACACACACACACACTGTTTCTGGACAGGGACCATGTTAGGCCAGTGTAGGCTGGTGATGTCATGGGAAAGCTGTCGATTTCTGAGCCAAGATTCACAGCGGATGAAACATGTTCTTACTTTTGATTTAATTGATTTCACTTCCTTTGTACAACAATGAACCAGCATGTTTCCTTTCTGAAAAAATAATCAGTCTTTCTTACTTTTCAGATATGAGAAAAGATGATATTACAAGTAAGTCTGGTTTCATAACCTATTTCCTACCCTTTCGTAACATCTGTGTTCAGAGAAACTTGAATGAATACATGTAAATAGTAAAGTAGACGAATATTTCTGATTTTATCTCAACAGTGAATTGTTACAATGAGAAAGGACGATATTACCAAGGCACCCTCAATGTTACAACCTCTGGTGTTCCATGTCAACGATGGAATCAACAGGTAAAACATTACTCTGTGATGTGCTCTTTGCCCCACAATGAGAGTGTACAGCACTCTCCTTCAAAAGACCTTCTCTCAGAGTGGATGAGATCTGAGGCAATAAAACAGAGGGACTTGTGGGCCAGAGGTGTGTATGTGTGTGTGTGTGTGTGTGTGTGTGTGTGTGTGTGTGTGTGTGTGTGTCAGTGCCTGTGCCTGTGTGTCTGTGTGAGGGTGTGAGGGTGTGTGTGTGAGTTTAGGGGGGTTGAGGGATTGAGGGGTTTGCTAGATCAGCAGAGAGGGAGGCGCTCCCAGTGTTACATCCTGTTCTGGAAGCAATTAGTCTTCACACGCATGCACTTACAGGCTCTTCTTCACACACATATGCACACACATGCTGTCTCTATCACACACACACACACACACACACACACACACACACCACACACACACACACACACACACACACACACACACACACACACACATACACACACACACACACACACACACACACACACACACACACACACACACACACATACACACTAATGTATTTTTTCTACATATCAGCCTAATTTCCCTCTAATTTGTGTCTTTTTCAACAAACAAAAAGTGTAATGTAATTACACATGACAACATATACTGTCTTGCCAATGTCACCTTAGAACTGCTTACATACAGTATGTGCCATATGTCCAAGGACTCTCCAGTAACATACTCATGATGTCAGTGAACAATGTCAGTTCAGGAATCAGAGGGAAAAGGGCTTGAATACAGTACAGTATTCCTTTGGGATGGGGTCCCAATGGACCATATAATTATGCTGACATTGACCTAACCCAAAGATAAACATCAGACACGGTCAAGATGCATTTGATTTATCTTACCCAAGGGCCGAATGAAACCAATGAAGTAGTACCAAAAGTTCAAGCTACATTGTAGCTTGTATGTATAACACTGTATGTCAACCCTGGTCGGATATAAAGCCAAATAACCCAGGTTTTTACCAAGGTTCATGATTAGTGGGGTTCTTCTTGCGACCCATTCACACCAAAGGTTTGAAAGGTTTCACCCAGGAATTACCCAGGTATTGTACACTTACAGGGTCTTAGGTGCTGAGGTGGGTAATACCCTAGTGGACCCAATACCCGAGTTGACCCATTTACACAGAACTTGACCTAGATATTACTTTGGAATTACCTGGGTTGATGCTCAGGTGTGACTGGGGTTATGACAGTAGTCCATAACGATCATGATTACAGTAATACATTACTGATAATAAATAATAATAATAATAATAATAATAATAATAATAACTTTTATATGTATAGCACTTTTCCTGCAAATGTTGCAGCTCAAAGTGCTTTAAATCATTCAAAAGCACACTCAAATGATGAAATGTAGAATTGTACTCTCTGTTCCCGCTGTGCTCTTGTCTTTTAATAAATAACTACGTTGCCATTCGTAAGTATTTGGACAGTGAATAATTCTTTCTTATTTTGGAGCCGTGAAATATGGGGAATAGGGATAAAAAAAACTGGTTTTGTTTCTAAATGTTGAAACCAATATTTCTACAGATGCCCTAAAAAAAAAGCTGACAATCTGTACTTTAACCTCATATTAATTGTTTGGTTTCAAGAGTATGGAGACAAAACAGAGCCATTGTATTTCTTCCCCACTCTATATAGGATACACACCTGCACCGTCTCCCTGTGGATGTGATCCCTGAGCTCCGGAATGCTGAGAACCACTGCCGCAATCCCGGGGGAGAGAGCAACAAGCCGTGGTGTTACACAACCAACCCCAACATCCGCTGGGAATACTGCAGTGTTCCAAAGTGTGGGGAGGGTGAGCAGAAGAAAGTAGAATGAGGAACTGAAAAGTGTCCTCCTAATCTTCTTATATAGGCTACCCTCAGGGTTGAATGCTAACTTGAGAACCGTGCGCAATGCAGACACAAATCCTTACTTCATGTCAGGGGACTTTTGCATAGATCATGCATTTCAATGGGAGAATTTCACAAATATTGAAGTTACATTACCTACGGGGGTGTTAGGACTAAGGTTTTAATGTAAATTACACATTGATGTCAAAGGGAGACTGTTGCAATAGAGTTCCATGCTTGGATCCCAAGTTATGAGTGATTCAACCCCAAACGACCAACACAGCTAGCAATGGAGGTTTGATATTTGATCTTTTTTTGTTTACTTTCTGTCTCTGCCTCAGTTGTGAAGACCTCAGATTCCTCGTACCCCCGGCAGACCCATTCCGTCCACCTCCCTCCGTCCGTGTCTCCGGCCTACTCCATGAGTGTCATCATCTGCCTCCTGGCTGGCGTCGCCATGACGGCGTTCCTCACCATCCTGGTCCTCATGTGTCGTCGTCGTCGGAAGGTCTGGAGGAGCAGGAAAAGGTAGGGGGCCTGGGCCGGGGATTTACAATGATGCAATGAAACTGCAAGCTGTTACTGTGTCCTTAGTTTGAAGCCAGGAGCTAAGTGTTCGTGAGACTTGCGCCTCCTGTGTCTAAGGGCTGATATCCGTCTTCTGTGTCTTTCACACTCCTGATATAGTTCTACTCCCTGATATAGAGTTGATTTAGTTCTACAATACCTCCTCCTCCTTATATGTAGAGTTAATATACCTCCATCTCTTGTATCTGTCAGAGTGATGGAGACACCCACCCTGACGGCTCTTCCCTCTGAGCTGCTGTTGGACAGACTCCATCCCAACCCCATGTACCAAAGACTGCCCCTGCTGCTGAATTCCAAGCTGCTGGCCTTGGAATACCCCAGGAACAACATAGAGTATGTCAGGGATATCGGAGAAGGGGCCTTCGGCAGGGTCTTTCAGGCAAGGTGAGTAAGAGAAGCACTCTGGTTACATTAGATTACGTTCCCCAAGTCAGGTTCCTCATCCCTCCGAAGGTTGCTGTGTCAGAGGGGCTGCTGACTGTGATTGCAGGTGTTTTGGGTCTGTAGTTATGAACAACTTTGACAAGGGGTCAGACATAATCATGGACTGTCACAAGGAAGGCCTGTTTTTCTAGGATTTAAGGGTTAAAATGTTAAGAAATTATGAAACATGGGGAGATTGACTGCTAGGGCTTGTGAGAGTGGCTAGATGATTTGAACCAAAGTGTGTATTGAATTATTTCCTTTTCCATAGTCCACTTTCACAGTAAGCAAAGCATAGGTGATTTTGTCTTTTGGGTGAACTACCCCTAAAACTCCAGCTGACGTGTGTATTCAGTAAGAGAGAGCAGCAAAACCCACATCAATACTGATGCTATCACTCTTTTCTTAGTGTTTTCATTGTCATGAGTGGGATTCTTCATCAATCATTTTTTTTCATTACTGCTTTACCTATAGTGCTATCATTCCGATATCTGAAAACAAAGTCGTCGCTGGGCAAAATAAGACTTTGGCCCGTAGGAATCATCATACCTCGCTCCCGGTAATCCCAGGGCATCACAGAGGAATTCCCAGTATATGGGAGACTCCTGGGAAGAAGCAGCATGGGATATCTTAGCCTCACACCCCCGCCTCTAAATAGACCCTGGGACTCAATATCAACCCATCATCAGATGGGGCCCCCAATGTGACGCTTCCCACTGTAGACACGAGTGTGTCAGCAGAGATGGCCAAGGCTTGCTATTTATAACCCCCCCCCCACACACACACACACATGCATGTTGACTTTCTCCAGGAACACTCAAGAGACTGCTTCAGGAAGTAAGGGGTGAAATGGCATGCCAGGCCCTCCCTGAATGGCTGCCATTATGGCTCAGCTGTGTGTGTGGTTACTGACTAGGCATCCAATATTCAGATCAACTGTGTCAGCCATGTGTCAACCATCAGGCTGCCATGATAGTCGCCTCTGTTATGGCTTTCATTCAGGTGGCCGTTCTATCCGTGTTGTGAGAGCTAGTTCTGACAGATGTTCGGATTCTCTAATTGGAGTGGATATAATAATGATAATAATAATAATAATAATACATTAGACTTATATAGCGCTTTTCTAGACACTCAAAGACGCTTTACAAACTGAAAAGATCGAGTAGTAAAATAAAAAGAAACAAAAAAAAATAGATAAAAGAAAGTATAGGGGTCTAATACATTTTTAGATCACTCAATCAAAATGTCTTTGTAGGAAAATCTACTCTGTATACTGCAATTACACCTAGATTTCTGGCGGAGAAGCGGCGAACAAGTAACGCAAGCGTCCTCTCTAATTTTTCGAAAAGTGATTTTGATATCACTGATATATTGTATGTATGTACTGTGTAAATAGCCTTGATCTCCACTTTCCCACTCACGATGCTCAGTGGGTAGCAGAGCAAATGTGAGAAGATTATGCCACCGGTAGCACAGTATGTACAGTATTTGGCTCTGGGAATTATCAGGCTTCCGTTATATATTTCAAAAACATAGCTGTGATTGACTACGTTTGGCTGGAATTATGGAACCAATAGTAACAGTCCGAAACGTGTTTGAAAGGTCAACTCTGGTCTGGTACTGTATGAGTCACACTTCTGAAAGCTGTGATTCAGCACAGCAGATTGTTTAGTCCACCAGGGAGAACACATGCAGAGTGTACAGTGTTGGTGTGTGATGCGTGATGACAGGATCTCTATCAAGGGGTTCCAAAACTTTGGAGAAAAACTGACTCATAAAAACTTGTTTATGGCTTGTGGTACAGTCTACTGTGATGATCTGTTATACAACGGATGGATCCGGTCCATTGTCTCTATTGGTTTGCATTCCAGCCGTGCTGATATCCATGATTATACGCACGGCTAAATGGAATGTTGACACATCTTTTCATATTACTCCACGTTTGTATTATATTACCGTTATCGAAGTTACATTCTTACCGTTGCTTAGCAACCAATAAACAACTGTTCAGAGGATGAATACACTTACAATAAAACATTCAAAGTTTGTCTTGTCTTTCTTCTGTGAAATATTGATAGATAAATGTGGTAACCGTTGTATAAAAGTGTTATGGAACGAGAAGCCGTGGTATATCGTGGATATCGGCACAGCTAGGGGGTGTAACGGCACTCCGCTTGGCATCCAATTGAATATTGGATGCCAGCCCACTAGCTGTGCCGATATCCACAATATACCACGGCTTCTCGTTCCATAACGCTTAATTGGTCTGTGGTCTATATGATAACACACTGGTGTATTGTGTGTATTCTGCCCTTGTGTCCCTGGTTAAGGCAGTTTGAGTATTGTGTGTTATGATTTTGAAGGTGTGTGAATGACTGTGTATATTTGTATCCTCAGAGCCCCTGGTCTGCTACCAATAGAACCCTTCACCATGGTAGCAGTGAAGATGCTTAAGGAAGAGGCGTCGACTGACATGCAGAACGACTTCCAGAGAGAAGCAGCTCTTATGGCTGAGTTTGACCACCCCAACATCGTCAGACTGCTTGGTAAGCTCTCCACTGGATGTCACACAAGCATGACTAAGTTGAGGGGTACCGACATTCAAATAAGCCCTGCTTGGGGACTTTTTCACCAGACCCTGTCACTTATAGTAAAAGGGAACCGTAGATGCATCATTCCTGTAGAGTCAACTTTGGATAATGCAATGGCTTAGGACTATCGTGAAAGGATGTGCTCATTTGGTGTGAGAAGTTGACTGTACAAAGTATCACTCCCGTTGGTTTTTGTTAGCGGTGGCTATTTCAGAATAAGGAACTATCTAGTCCTTTAATATCCATCAACATCATAAGGCCAGTGTTGCATGACAACTTCGATACCAAAGAAGGAAGCCTTATATAATATATGGATCAATAACACCGTTGAAAGCAACACTGTAATTCTTACTTTCAATGGAATGAGGGGACATCACCATGGGATCTCATTACCATAATTTGACATGCATCAAACGTAGTACCACATTAGCCTCTGTACCGTATTTAGATGTAGACGGTGACATCTTGATCAGATTACTTCATGTCCTTTACTCAAGGGTACGATACTACACCAATGTGCCCTAAATAGAGTAACTCATTAGGGACTGGCCCTGCATATGACCTCCCGGACATGAACAAACCATGTTTTACATCCCCCGCTGCTAGTGTCAACAGTAGCAAAGAGGGTTATTTTGGTAGCATGCTAAGTTTACCTCAGAGAAGGAGAGGCAACTGTATCCTGGATGAATTTGGTTGGTGCCTGCTATGGGGATGTTGGGTTTAAGGGCCTGAAATGGATGGGGAGAGAATTTCATTTCTATCAAAAATAGTTTGAGCCTATTGTTTTTGATACGAGAGTCAAGTTGTACACAACTTTGTCCGTTTTACACAGAGCTGATGTTATATCAAAGGAGGAATATGGTTGAAGTTCTGACAGACAAAGATTGGATAAAGCTGACAGTATTGGCATTCTTATCTGTCTCTGTCTGTCCAAGCCCTAACTGAGCCTCACGTTTCTTTTGTAGTCGTATGCATTGGTGTAACTGACCTTTATGTGTGTCTTCTCTGTAAGGGGTGTGCACTGTGAGTGTGTTGGCTGTGTGTCTCTCTTTCCCAGAAATGTGTGCTTATGCAGTTTCTGTCTTTGCTGACTTGTGTGTGTCTATTTCTCAGGAGTGTGTGCCGTGGGGAAGCCCATGTGTCTGATGTTCGAGTACATGGCCAATGGTGACCTGAATGAGTACCTCCGCCGACGCTCGCCTACCCAACAGCGCAGCCTGAGCCAAGCCAGCCTATCGGGACGCAGCTTCTCCTCTGAGCTGGAGGTGGTGCCCCTAAGCAGCGATGACCAGCTCTTCATCTCCAAACAAGTGGCGGCGGGCATGGCCTATCTATCCGAACGCAAATTCGTCCACCGAGACCTTGCCACCCGCAACTGCCTGGTGGGCGAAGACATGGAGGTGAAAATCGCTGACTTCGGTCTCTCGAGAAACATCTACTCGGCGGATTACTACAAAGCCAACGAGAACGACGCCATCCCCATCCGCTGGATGCCCCCGGAGTCCATCTTCTACAACCGATACACCACCGAGTCGGACGTGTGGGCTTACGGGGTGGTCCTCTGGGAGATCTTCTCCCATGGGATGCAGCCGTACTACGGAATGGCTCACGAGGAGGTCATCTACTACGTACGAGATGGACACATCTTGGGTTGCCCTGACAACTGCCCGTTGGAGCTGTACAACCTGATGAGACTGTGCTGGAGTGGCCATCCTACGGACCGGCCCGGATTCAGCAGCATCCACCGCATACTGGAGCGCATGCACGAGCAAACACTGAGCCCCACAGCCCTCCCCTGCCTGACCGGGGACCAGTGATGAGACACCAGGAGGGAGGGGTTAGGGGAGTGGCTGTCCGACAGGGAGGCAAAGGGATGGTTTTCTATCAGCTGGTCTCCGAATTGTGTCTCATATTAGTCACACCTCATGCTGGTTAGGTGGTATGAAGACGAATCTCCACGGGCGATGGTTGACACTTGTTTGCCCTCAGCAGGAGAGGACTAACCTGCAGTTCTGGTAGTATTTGAAATCGTTTCATGTACTTTGCTGTGCTTGATTGAGTTTGCCTGGCACAATGGAACCCAGCCCATCTGGTGCTCCACGCATACCCAAGCAAACAATCACATTTCAGATTTCAAACACGTTTCGACCCAGGCCTGCTCACATGAAATGACATTTTCAGCAAGCAAACAGAGATACTTCAGAGAGGAAGCTTTGGTTTCGGAACTGTTCGACCACTGCTTCTCCTCCATCTAATACATCACTCCGTACCATTGGCTGTGCTTGGAGAGAAACAACCAACAACTCCAAGAGCCAGAGCTGCAGTTACTGCTACGGAGGAAATGTGTTACACATTACGCCATGTGAAAGCCTTATGCTTATGTAAAGGCTTCCATGTTCTGTAACTATCACTTTTATTTTGTAAAGGGTTTTGGAGCTAGACATAATGTGTTTGATGGTTAGCTATGTGTGTATTCTTCATTGATCTGATCTTTGACATCTTTGATTTGGTAGCTGGCAACAAGTGTGTGTGTGTATACGTGTGTGTGTGTGTGTGTGTGTGTGTGTGTGTGTGTGTGTGTGTGCGTGCGTGCGTGCGTGCGTGCGTGCGTGCGTGCGTGCGTGCGTGCGTGCGTGCGCGTGTGTGTGTGTGTGTGTGTGTGCGTGTGTTTGAGAGAGAGAGAGAGAGACAGAGACAGAGACAGACCCAGAGACAACAAATAGAGGGCATGAACACTATGCATCTGAGAGAATAATCTGGGCAATCTGAGATTGGTACATACATTTTTGGACTTAAAATAATTATAGTCGATTATTGAAGATTAAACCTTATAAATGCCTCATGAGCATAATTCAATTTACCCGATCAGAACCCAAAATATGGGTTGTTTTACTCCACTGTTTGTAAACAATGTAATGTTGTTTGAATCCCAGATTGCCCCTTTAAGAGTAGTCAACAGGTCACACCATCATCAGTCTCTAGCCTATTCCAGAATGGCACGCTATCACTTTAACGTTTTGGGTTGTTTTTTAGATACGTAAGTTGCTATTCCACTTTTGGGCATTCTTGTTATTTTGTCTTTGTTGTCCTTTTATAGATCTCTAATATTAATAAAAAATACCATGTTTAGACACAAAATGTATTCTTTCTACAAAGCTCTAGATTTATATGGGCATATTGCTTCTCACCAAATCTCTTCTGATAAGCTCTTGATGGGTTGTGGTTCGGTTTCAGACATTAATAGTATACTGTATACATTCATATTCTAATATGAAAAGTGAGTGATCAGCACAAAATTGTTAATTTATATTACATTTGAACCGGGAATGCTTCAAAACATTTGACATATTTTTAAAACCGTGTTTGACATTGATTGACAAAACATTTATGTATTTACTTTTGAATTGTCTCAACTCTTGTTTTCATTCTGTATGATCAACCATAGCATAATGTGTAAACAATTACTTCACTGATATACTGTACTTAGACCCTAACAAACTGGGAATACTAATAAGCTTGAAGGACAATACATAAATATATTGTTTTCCTTCACAGGGAAATACAGTCAGTACAACAGTTCAGAATTCTATGGACAATTTCATAATATTTGTTTTGATATTGATTTTGAATTTATAATATATTCTGTTTACTGTTTAATCTTTACTATTTACTGTTCCGAACCTATATTCAGAACAGTGAATGCTGACACCCTGTAAAGCAGCATCACCTTGCATCAACATTTCTTCACGTATGTTACCAATCCTGTGGGGTAGGTGGCACTGTTTTACCACAGTCATTCTCCATTCAATAAAGTGTTTCTTTCCATGTTCTCTTTTACTGGTTCAAATGAAGTGTGACCAGTCAAACATATGGAAGATTCATTACCATCTGATATTTGTATGTAGAGAAACAGACAGAGATCAGCTGATGTTAATTATAACAGGTGAAATATAATAATTAGTTAATTAACTTTACCTCTCTGAGAGAGAGAGAGAGAGAGAGAGAGAGAGAGAGAGAGAGAGAGAGAGAGAGAGATAGAGAGAGAAAGAGGACAAGTACTGAGGAGAGGGGGAGGGAGAGTGAGAGAAACAGCCAGACAGAAATAGAGAGAGAGAGAGAGAGAAGGAGGGAAAGAAGCACGTTATGTGACTCCCCCACTGCATTCCCCCCTCAGTGCTGTTCCTAAGCCAACAAACTAAAGAAGATGGAGAGCCACAAGACAAGAGAGCAGAGAAAGAAGAGGTGAAAAAGGAACTTCATGATCTCAGTTCCAACCTTCCACTCCCCGTGACCCGAATGACGTGCTATGGTTTAGCCATTAGAAGGGCCAGGGCTCCTGCACGGCGTTCCAAACAAGCCCGCAGGGACACACATCCTCCCGTTTTACCCTTCCTGACTCCCGAGCGCTGGGGGGAAAACATCAAGACCGCTACTGTAAATTCTCCTGTCATAATACAGAATACTAACTAGCGTCTAGACTAGGAGTACTCCGAAGACTGCAGTATTATTACTGTCCTCTAAGGGGTTAGCTGTTTATCCAAGAACAGGGGAGAGCTAAGGAGACACACTCCTCTCCTTTTTATGTTGAAATTGTTTAAAGTGGCCACTGTCATAATACAGGCACACAACTGAGCTGACTCAGGGAGAACTCACAGAACTCTTTCTAACCTCTAGGGGGATTCACTGAGAACAGGAGACTGGCTAGTATAGACAGTCCTTTAAAGTGTTGATATTGTTTAGAGTGGGGACGGTGGAGCTTAGCCTTGGTTGGGTCAGGACTCTTCTGCAGATCTAAACTGTGGAGAGACAAAGTCCAAACTCCCACTTCCGACCTCAAAACTGAAACACTCTCTGGCACTCCTGCCCTAACCCTGTCAGTCTGCTCCTCTTCAACTATGCAGCCTGCCACAGAGACATGTTCTCACTCAAAAAGGGAGGAGATAGTATGCAGAAGGAGTTCAAAGGGGTAACGGTCGAGTAAATGCAGATCTAGGGAATAGTGAACAGACTACATATGGAACACTCTCTACCTTCCAAATACTGTATACTGGATTATACAGAAAGTAACATGGCCACCAGCCATTGCAATTTTGATTGTCTGTCACCCAGAATAACAGAGACACATTTTAAGGTCTTAGTGGTTTCTAAAGCTAAATTAGATAACCACACTGTCCTTACAGATCTGTTTCAAACACCATTCACTCCCAGTTTGTTACCAGACATTAAAACGATGCAACACTAATGTGATTTTCTTTTCTTTTTCTTTTTTGTTTTTATTACAATTCTGTGAGATGACAGGGCTTGGCTTGTCTCTCTGTGTTGCTCTGCACAATGTCTCTGTCTGCTGATAGGGAGGTCAGTGTTCTGTTCTCTTGCAGTAGATATCTGTGTGAGGAGGAACAACGCAAACACAGAAGAATGCTCATCCCCATTCCCCACACAGCTGCTGCGATTTAGGGGGGCTCGGACCATGGCCGAGACCGAGACTGTAGTCCAATTGTCCTCTGGAATCACATCACATTTGCAGTATACTTCACATACCAGGCATTTCATGATGGCCAAGATATAGAGAGCCATGTTTCATATGACACCCCCAGTGTCCCCGTTCTGGTGGTTTAACAAAGTTTTCTGTGAAAAAAAAGAAGTAAAAACCGCGGCAGTTGCTAATGAGGACGTGACATCCCTCTCACTCAGCGGCTGGCGGGGGGCCGGGGTCTGTGGACACAGGATGTTCCTGTGTGGCTGGAGGAACGCTCTCGCTTTTCTCATCACTCAGGGCGACGGAGGAAAGAGCAGCCCGTATATCAGTCAACCAACGTCTACAGCTGGGGAAAGGGGGGGGAAACAGTTCACTCACTTTTTCCTAAAAACATGTTTGGCTGAAAGCGCTTCATGTGAATCGTATTTCTGATGCATTGTATGAGTTATATCCACTGACCGTCATCAATTGGCAGTGTGAACCCATATGAGGCCATGTCATGTTGATAGATAAAATCATAGTGGGCTGGTCAGTCAGCGGAAAAGTTCAAGGATTGGACAAAGGTTGCATTTTTGGATCAGCTTTGAATGGAGAGAAATAATAATACGAAGATGTGACTTCACTTCTGGCATTTCACCTTCCCCTGAACTGTTATTATTAACATATGCCATTACTGTACATGCATCTTGAAGGCTATTCATTAAATTAGAATTGGAAAAAAAAAGAAAACAAATTCAGTTACACCATGAGAAAATGAAGCTGTAACAACTTTTATTGGTGAAAATGAACTTTTGATGGAGATAATACATATCTTGATTGAATGGAACCATGTAAGTCCCCATGTAATTTAATTTAATTTGTAAAAATGTGAACTGAAAATCTTTGAAGTTCATTACCTACATGAAGTTCAAGGCAGTATTGGAATGGGCATTTGGTTTTAGGACATTTGGACCTAGACAAGCTAACGTTTCGGAAAATTAGTAAGAGGAAAACACATCTCTTCTCAACATCTCAACATTCTAATGTAAAAATTAGGACAAACCATTGTTCAGAGTTTGAACATAATGTTACAGAATTCTGTTTGGATTTTCAACAACAAAAACATTCCCTTTTGTGATTAACTTTGAATATATATTTTATATACATACCTACTGTACATACATACATACATACATACATACATTGGTATATGCAGGAAAAAAAGACGTACAAAGATTGGTATTGTAGTTTGTTTCATATCTAACCTCAAATAAGACAATTTTGAGTATAGTTAATGGTGGTTAGGGGAACGAGGAACTCTGAGAAGACATGATGAGTCATCAAGAAAGAGAAGCATCTAACACACACACACACACACACACACACACACACACACACACACACACACACACACAAACACACATACACCCTGATAGAGAGGACAAACATGTATGTAACATGATCTGTAACATTGATTTATCAGTTATCACTTTCACATCATCAAGCTTGCTTTAAGAGAATGGACAAATGTTTGCTATCTCACTATATTAGTGGCACTTATCACAGCAACGTCATCAATATAATATGCACCATTTCAATTAATCACATTTGCATCAATGGCATGTACATGTGTTTTTGCTGTATGTGACAGAGAGGTTGTGGATCTGAATATGTTCGATATTAAAGGAGCTACACATGACATGTTCACTGTACTACAGCATATAATGGCTGTGAAAAAATCTGCAGAGATTGAGGAGCGATGGTGTTAATACTAATAGCTCCCCACCGATGTTTGGACTGGCTATATGTGACACGGTCTGGTAAAAAAGGGCCGCAAGTTGGCAATCCTTAAGTCGTGCAAATGAGCAAAAACCTTATTTTTAACACTTTTTAACACTGTCGTGTCTCCAATAGGCTACTAAGCGATACATGGCTTGTAAACAAACTTTCGTTTTAGGACGTGTTCAAAAGCAAGGACTGTGTGATCATCTAATTATGTGTAGTTATGTGTTTTTAACATGTTTATGTTCTATCGGCATGTTGTGATGTGCTAAACATGCAGTTAGATGTTCGTAGCGATGTTCCTTTTGAGCACTGGTTATTAGCAACTGTTTTGCCTCTCTGTCAGAGCGTGTTTCTCCGCTATTTAGTTTGAGGTGGACCAACATTCAAATAAGCATATCTTCTTCAACTAATTTCAGATTTCAATGTATGACACATCATTTGAAAGCTTACAATCTGCACTTTCAGAAATGACCATGAGGACTTGAGAACTTTTTAACCAGACCCTGTCATATTGATTTCTCCTGGTCGATACGGCCACTATCGTCGTTAGTTACAGAAAGTAGGCAAATCAAAACAAAGGAAATATGTATAATTGCCTGTTCACTTCACATGTCGGGAACTTATCTCAATGCCTCGATACCTTATCTGGTATGGCTAGCCGATTTTGCAATGGAATCTAGCTAGTGTAAATGAACAAATCATTGTACTTCCAATTTCAACTTGTGGTCACAGATTTCATGTGTAGCTCCTTTAAACAATATGCCATTTATATGACTCACTGTCAATCCATAAATGGAAGTCAAAAAACATGTTGTGTTTCATATTCATATGTTTCAGCCTATATTAATCGATGTGATACGGTCAATGCATCCTAAATACATAGAAATGCATCATGAAGACATGAAATACATAAAAGAGTTGCATAGCAGACAGCAATACAACCGCCACTTATGAACGGTCCCAAAAACTGAATACATTGCCAGATCAGTGCATCAGTACATCTGACTTCAGTCAACGGAATGTCAAAATCATGTAAACGTTGGCAGACGAACGCCTTATGATGTAATTTCGATTGAATAGTGCATCAACTTTGGTCTTGCTCAACATCACTATGTAGTTAAATGATCAGCTATGTGGCCATCATTATAGGACTAGTTTACTGGAAATGAAAATAGCACTTAAGGGTTGTAAAGGCGCACTTTTTCATACTTTGCAATGATGTTGTTATGCTGTTATAATAACAGCCAATGGTGAGAGCCTTTAAGGATCAGAGTGCAACTACATTGTTTTGGTGTCACCGTGACTAATGCGACTATGTGTGACATACTGTACAAAAGATACACTGGACATTATCTTTCAAGTTCATAAGTGACAGTATGTGAAGCAAGAAGTAAGTAAGGAAATTTAGCGAGGAGACGGTTATACTGGCATATCCTTCACATAGATTAGTCCTTAAATAGTTCATCGGGTATCAACACAACACCTTTTTAACAAACAAGAACACAAAAACAACAAACTAACAACCTATCAAAGTCCTCGCTTCAACGATACCTCTTCCTTCAGCTCGGAGACAGAGCTAGAATGCATTTTAATTTCTTCATGCTCCCACTCTTCTCACTGTGGTCCATATGGTCACTATAGCCCATCTCCCGTTTCCCTCCCCCGGCCGGCCGGTCGGCCCCACACACCCCCCCCCCCCCCGCCCCCCGCAACGTGGTCCAACTGTGCGGTCCCCTCCTCACACCACTGAGTGGTCGTTATTGTGCGCGGCCCCGGTGGCCAGGACTGTGTGGTTGATGGAGGACTGGGAGCGGTCGGAACCCTCGACAGTCCCGTTAACGTTCTCCTGGCGCTGGCAACAGAGGATCTGCTTGAAGGTGGCACTCATCTCCTTATCCCGGTACGAGTATATGATGGGGTTCATGGCCGAGTTGAACTCTGCCAGCAGGAGGAAAAACTTCTCGAAGGACAGGACGTTGCAGTTGGCACAGAAGACGTCCAGCAGGAGCAGCACCAGGCCGGGCGTCCAGCAGACGATGAAGGCACCTGGGGAGGGTGGAGAGGAGGGGGGAAGAAGAGGGGAGAGGGTGGAGAGAGAAGGAAGAGAGGGTTGAGAGAATGGGGAGGGTGGAGTGAGAAGCAAGAGAGTGTTGAGAGACTGGCCACTACAAGATACAAGATTATTGCCACATAATTGAGGCTGATGGAATTTGTTTTTAGTACAGCATTGTGTGGAGGCATAATACAGCAATGAAGACAATAATAGTACAAGTCAACGTTATGCAGAATGAGTGCAGAAAGTACAGTACAGTAAAAATGTGCCGACAGACCTTAAACTACCCAGTGAAGATATTATTGAGAATGGTACTTCCCAGTGAGGATCGCACAAAGCCTTATACAGTAGGCTTACAAGATTACAGGCTTACCCTCAAAATGGGGACGAGTGAGTTATTCAGTGATAGACAAAAAATACACACAATAACAATATCCTCTGACTGTTTA
The DNA here is from genome assembly GCF_963989245.1 of Nansenia antarctica. NCBI lineage: Eukaryota > Metazoa > Chordata > Actinopteri > Argentiniformes > Microstomatidae > Nansenia > Nansenia antarctica. Next base: position 51,755,779 of record NC_137689.1, read on the forward strand.
GAACCATTTCTTGTTTTTCAATATTTAGGGCAATGTCAGTTGTTTAATTCCAGACAGAAGACAAAGCAGAGCTGTCTTTACTTCAACATCATTGTCAGGTGCTAGTTTGACCTTATTGGGTTTCCAGAACTAATGTTAGTAGATCCCTATTAAGAAGAAAACGTCTCCTTGGTACTCTCTCACATAATATGTTCACCGACTTATCTGGTGCTTACAGTAACACAAGGTCCTTGACCTTGCCAACATTCTATAGCAAACAGTGAAACACAACATCAACACAGTATGCATGGGAATGAAAGCAGTACTTTTATCAACAGGAATTTCTACGACTTTAAACAACACCAAATATCATAACTCGAGACAAAGGCGATAGTGTATGCTCAAACATTTTAGGCTAAAATCTTCTAAAATCTGTGAAAAGGGTAAATATTGTGTCTCCAGATGTTATTTTGTAAGAGAGCAGAAATATTTGCGAGAGCTCTGCGTTCTGTTTGAGAATGCAGCTGCTCGCCCTGCTTTACCTCACTCCTCAGTTATGTGGAGACTCTCATGAGTTAGATAAACTCCACAAGCTGCTAGCGAGAGAGCGCCACAGCCTTTTCACATGTTTTACTCTCACTATGCCTAAAACAAGGTTGAGGAAAAAAGAGCATGTGTTTGAAGCCTAACTTTAGGCATCCCTGTGTAAAATAACTTTCATTTCCTCCGCGAATCCTTGTGCGTCGAGTAGCTGTTTGTTTTACTCAAACCTTGATGCCTTGTTCCCTTGGGCGACTTTGACCCCGTAAATAAATATATAAGTGAAGGGGAAGGCTTTGTTTGCTGATCTTCTTGACAGTGGCTTAGCAGCGAGTCCCCACTGAAGGAGGGGAGGAGGATGCTGAGAATATGAGCTTCCATTGTGAAGGGATTCATGGGAAAAGGATAAAGAGACTAATTTGTACCAGAGGGAAAGGATGAACCCAGAATGATTAAATAAGAACACACACCCCAATGGACCGATGTGTCCGGACAGGAAGACTGCTGCGATCATGTTGGCAAGAAATATCTAGCATCAAATAGAACAATTTGTCCTGTATTTTTCTATCATAACAATAGTGGCACAAATCAAACCCAGTACTGAGAGTGAATTCCCAACATGGGTAAATGTTGAGATTATGCTGAAGCATTACGGAGTTTAATGTGGCTCAACAACCCATTTGGTTGTGTTCCACGAAAGACAGAGTTGATGACAGAGGTGAGACACTTAAAACAGTTGAATAAACCGGTGGTCCCGCTCTCAGATGTTTAAGCCTGGGGGGTATTGTGAGAACAACACATCTGTTCCACTCATGTGCCCTCAAAGCCATGTTAGCATGTGATGCTATGCTTATCAGAAAACAGCTTTCTATCTATCTAGAAAGATCTATTTATCTAGAAAGATCTAACAATCTTTCTACAGTCAGATGCTTTGTGATAATGCACTGGACCCCACCTCACTGATGAACCATCAAATGCAAACTACTTAAAATTGTCTGTTTTCATGTGTGTGTGTGTGTGTACTATGGTTAATAATACAAGTAGGCCTTATCAACAATAAGATATCAACCGGTGTGAGATTATGGTAGTTTATGCAATCATACTCAAGAAGTAATTCAGTTGAATTCTAACAGATTCTAAAATCCAAATTCCAAATTCTGGACTCATTTACATTTACATTTACATTTTTGGCATTTTAGCATTTAGCATTTAGGACTCTCAAGAACAATTTCTCAACCTCTCTGCTGCTCAGCATATTCTGACGATGATTATTCCCTGTCCAAATAAGACATTGTCACATTTATTTTGTAACATTTCTGCTTGTTTCCATTGCTCCGCTTAGAATGAGGTGAACAGAGAGATAGACCTTGAAAAGTGGTTGAAAACTACTATTCTACATTGACATGATGAGGTAGAGATGTGTCTATTGTGTATATGTGTATATTATTTTAACCATGTTCATGTTACCCTGCAAAGCGCTGTGACATTGATGATCATTTATTGAAAAAAACAATGTAAATCTTGTCTCTGTATTATGAGCAAAATCACAAACCAGAACATTACGGTATATCTTAAGTCCTCATTCAAAATGGCTCTGATTTACTACCCTAACCTCTGAAGTTATAATTGCAGGGAACAATTCTCTAAATGAATTACCTTTGGGTGGAAAATTGCACTTGTCGGCGTAAATGTATGTGTCATTGGTGTCCTATTTCTTCCAGAGAGGGAAATAATCGTCTCTAGTGCAAGAAGCCATTATGTTGTTCATAATATTGTTGCTCTTGTCTCTGTGTGGAGAAGACGATGTTTCAGTAATGGAGGCCCTCTGGCCCCTGAGCAAAAAATAGATCCGACCCAAATTACCACCCAAAAAACTCAGTTGTGTGGTTGTGGTGGAAAGCCCAACATCCCACTGACAAAGTGAACAAGCCAGAGCTATGACCAAGTATATGTTTCTGAATCAGCTTGCGGCTTATCATCTATTCCCACATTCTCTTTTCAATTTTTTCTTCTGGTGTTAGACTCACATGTCAATCACCCCACTTTAGATTCCCATTTGCTGTAGACATGCTATAACCCTGATTGATAAGAGATGTATTCATGTTCGCCTATTGAAAGAATTGTACTTGTAGTACATGTCAATAAATTGTGCTTTGTTGTAAATTATAACTCAGCCTGAACAGTCAAGAATATTTGACCAAACCAAGGATTTTTTCCATCACAGAATTATACGAACAAGGATTCTATTATGATATCTGTTCCTGTAATCATGAATACATAATCATGAGCATACAAAAACATTATCAGCATTCCAAACATAGAAAATAACTAAATATGACTACACTTCTTATTGATGTGCGTGTGTTGATTGTACAAACAGGTTTTCTTGGACTCATTGAGGCCCTCCCAAACAGTCGGCTTAGAGTTCAAGCTGAACAAGTATTTAAACTGGCCCCCTCTCAAGGTGCTGCGTTTACTCCAAGCAGGGTTCAATTTATGACTTCCTTGAAGGTTTCCTTACACAATTAAGCACTGTGACGAAAGCTGTATAAACGAACACAGACCCCAAAATGGACGCCGGTTTCAGGCCTGAAATGGCAGTGGTGTATGACTGTCAATGTTTTCTCTCACACTCTGTAATTCTGTTTGTTGCTATGATGTTTTCTCGCAAGGAGCTTCCAGTACCATTCTATGTGTGTTTACAGTATGTAACATGGGGTTTGTGTTATCTTACATAAGAGTTGTAAGAAATGTTCATAGTCACACAAGTTGGTTTGTGCTTTCGCAGAAAGGATGGGTCAAAAAGACACTTTATTTGAATGGTCTGACTAGCTCTGGAGGGACAAATGATACAAAATGTATTCATCATTGCTTGGGGCTATGTTGATGATCAATTAGTGACTAATGTAACTAATATAATGTGACTTATAAACTTGAAGCCAAATTCCGAGCATGGTCTCATAGCCCTGTCACATTCACTGCGGTCGATCTATTAAGCGATACTGTGACCAATGTGTTCGATTCAGAGCTATGCAGACGTAGACATGAGGAAACGGATGATATGTGCCTGGTAAGAATGTTAACACCTGTGAAAGTACTTCACACATGCCTTGCATGATTTTAAAGCAGGCATGGGATCGGGATGGCTTGGCCAGTGGACAGTCATTTGTTCTGCATTCAGCCAACAGACACACAGACATTGTTTTGCGGATCGAGCACTGTATGTGGCGCCCAGCACCCGCCTCAGGACGTGAGCGCATACAAGGCTGTGGTGTGAGCTCATTCCCTCTGACCCCCTCTTACTGTCCATTCTCTGACTCTGCACCTGACGCCTGGGCAGAGGGGGGAACCGCAGAGTGGGATGAGGCAATAGTCAATTAGACAAGCTTATTGAGACATTTGAAACCGTCGAAAAGAATTTGATTCTGGCTGGCTGTCATTCCCCTAAGATATTCTGATCACAGCAGGATACGTTATGTTCTATGCAATTGCAAAGCATACATTCTGATCACGATTATAAACTTTGAATGCACGCACGCACGCACACACACACACACATGCACACACACACACACGCACGCACGCACGCACGCACACACACACACACACACACACGCACACACACACACACACACACACACACACACACACACACACTCACACAATAAAACGGATATCCGTGGGTCCCACATCCGCTGTTGTCTTTAGGAGCTGGGATTCATACACACGCGACCCTGAGAGAGATACTGATATTCTCAGGCTTAGGCCTTTGATTAGCCAATGATAACTGACATGTGGATGTGGTATTGGGTCGAAATTTTTTATTAGGCCCGGGGCAGATGGGCTAGGGAGATCTTGTTATTTTCCATCTCTGATAGAATTTCCCAGGAGAAATCAGGAATAACTTATTTTACAGCATCCTGAATGCTGGAATATGTCCTCATCATCTGCTAAACAGATGTGTTACTTGGAAAGCCATTTCACGTTGACTATTAAACTCTCCGCCGAGCTGGAGTGACCATCAAATCAGTTTTGCTTTTAAAGACCTATACATGCCATTTGTAACAGTAGTTGAGGTAAAGTATAGCTTTTAAGAAAACCATGTGTTGTGATAGAGGAATTTCACTGCTAATTTCTTTTTTTTAAAAAGATGGACCTTTACAACTGGGTGTTTTCACAGAGGGAAAATGCTGGACATTTTTTTGCGTGCTGTTCTCAAGTTTCATTGCAACATTTTACCTAACCTACTACAGCTGGAATTTTAGAAAACAAATGATTCTGTTTATTATCGTGGATCAAGTCTGTATAAATCAAACAACACGGACAAAACAGGTGATGTAACCGAGTCGTATTGTCAGTAAGTCCTAGGGTGAAAATGGGATTGAGATAATATAGACTACTAACAATGGGTTTGATAACAGTAAGGCAGACAAATCACATGGATTTCACTGGAATGTTTTCACATCCCTCCTCCACCCCAAAAAAACATCTGCCAGACAAGAAAAACGTTCCTTTCCCAGGTACAATAAGAGACACATCTGCATATTTCAATACATCAAGAGGCTATGCTTGCTACTGTATAGCCTACTGTACATTACTTGCAGTAAAGAAGACCAATTCAAGAAGAATACCAATGCTTTGCACACTATTCACAATATCTGACTACGTGATTTCAAAGAAGATTGTCTAAAGGAGTGAAAACCAAGCTAAATGTTGGCACATTATTCTAAATATCTGACTCCAGGATTTCTAAAAGGAAACAAACCTTGCACTCTATGTCTCTACTCAGAACAAGTACCCTGCTCAGAGCTCCCAAGAGTCTCATGCCAAACAGTCAAGTGCCTCAACTACAGTAGGCCTGTTTCCTGTCTGGGCCTGAGGCTGGGGGACCATTTCCTGTCTGAACCCGGGGCTGGGGGACAGTGGCCCTCCATGGAGCTGCATGCCATGTGCTGGACCTTTGGCTGGGACAGGAGTCAGAGCTGGAGCTGGAGCTGCAGCTGGAGCTCGGACTAGAGCTGGGACTGGAACTGGGACTAGAACTGGAGCTGGGGCTAGAACTGGTGCTGGGGCTAGAGCTGGGACTGGACTAGTCTCAGCGACTACAACTGGGACTGGAGCTGAGACTAGAACTGGGACTGGAGCTGAGACTAGAACTGGGACTGGAGCTGAGACTAGAACTGGATCTCAGACTAGAACTGGAGCTAGGACTAGAACTGGAGCTGGGACTAGAACTGGAGCTCAGACTAGAACTGGAGCTGGGACTAGAACTGGAGCTCAGACTAGAACTGGAGCTCAGACTAGAACTGGAGCTGGGACTAGAACTGGAGCTCAGACTAGAACTGGAGCTGGGACTAGAACTGGAGCTGGGACTAGAAGTGGAGCTGAGACTAGAACTGGAGCTGGGACTAGAAGTGGAGCTGAGACTAGAACTGGAGCTGGGACTAGAACTGGAGCTGGGACTAGAGACTAGGTTTAGGATGAGAAAATGAGCTCCTGCAAGGAGTATGGAGTATGGAGACAAAATAAACTATTCTGTGTAAAGGGTCTGAATGGTTCTATTCTGAATGGTTCTCCCACAGGGACAGCTGAAGAATCTATGGTGTAGGTAGAACCTTTTGGATAGACCATAGTTGGGTGTCGCGCTGGTAGTGTGACACTGCAGCCGTGCTAGGCAGACACTGGGACTGGCAGCAGGGCAATGGTGACAGGCACTCAGCTGGCCACAGCTCAACAGCTGTATTGTTCAACTGTTTACCCCAAGGTTGGGCTCAAATTCAAACTGTATAGTTCATCAATGCACCAGTCAATACATTTCTGACCTGAGTATACCACAAAATCTAACAAAACCACATACTGTATCATAAAACAGCTTTTAGAGTACCGGAAATAAATATGAAAATACTTTTTACTCTAATAATCTACAATCTCTAACCATATCTATGATCTAAAGCTCACATCCCAGATGGGGAGATTAGGGCTAGATCTCAATAGTGTAAAAACTAGCGTACTCTTCTTATCTCCTTGTCTCCATTTGTACTGACCTGAAAGAACAGAATGGGTCAAAGCAAAAGGATCAACCAGATTGCTTTTTCCAATCCTGCGGTTTCAGATTAGTACAGATAGAGGGGGCACAATGAGTAGAGGAAAATATTGAGGAATGTTGAGATGCAGCCCTATAACCTGAGATCAGAAAAGGCTGGTGGAGATAGAAATCCTCCTCCTAGAAAAATACCCTCCATCCGCCTAATTTCTACCTCCACCAGCCTCCACCGGCTGAGGTGTTTGTTACAGGACTCTGTTTGTTACAGGACTCACCCAGTACGATGACCACCGTCTTCAGCAGGCTCATCATCGTGTCCCTGTTCCGGCGAGGCCCCGAGCTGTGCCTGGACATCCTCATGGTCCTCTGGCGCACATACACAAAGATGTGAGCGTACAGGACCACCATGACCACGAACGTGACCAGGTTGAACACGGCCCAGAACACCAGGTAGGAGTTGCTGTAGAGCGGCGCCATGCTGGAGCACGTGTCCACGTCACAGATGCAGTTCCAGCCCACGCTGGGGATGGCCCCCATGACGATGGACATGGTCCAGATGATGACGATCACCACCACCACGCGGCGGTTGCTCATGCGCGTGTGCAGCTGCATCCGGAAGACAGTGATGTGACGCTCGGTAGCGATGGCGAGGAGGTTGCACACCGAGGCGGTGAGGCTGGTGTCTATCAGGCCCTGGCGTAGGAGCCACGTGCTCACGGTGAGCCGCCGCGTGTTGGGCCCCGTGTTAAACATCAGGTAGAAATAGGCTAGGCCCGCGAAGAAGTCCGCCGCCGCCAGGTTAGCCATGAGATAGTAAATGGGGAAGTGGAAACGGCGGTTGACGTAGATAGCCACCATGACGAGGAGGTTGGCCAGCATGATGAAGATACAGACCGTGATGCCTAGGCCCATCACCAGCTTGCTGACTGTATTCCATTCTGTAGCCAGATACTTGCCACTGCGATTGTAGAAGAAGGCGATGGTTTCGTTGTAGTAGCACTGTTCCTCGTCCATCCTGGTTGTTTGGGGTGTCTAGAAGAGAGGGGAGATGTGTTAGAGTGAGTCACACAATCATCTCAACTCTTACTGCTGGGGGTTGCCAGTATTGGAGCTTTTTAAGCAGGGGAAGTGGGTATCATCATACCTCATACCATCATACCAGGGTTATGCAATTTAGGGCAAATATAGAATGTCTCAGAAAAACTCCAGACTCAGACAACCTGTGGCAGATTATTTCAATGCAGACTAATAAACTACAGTTATAAGTGAATATTCATGAATGGATAATACAGTACTACTTCTACCGTATTTAAACACACAGCAATCACAAATTTGATTTCAGGTAAACTCATACACAGTAGGTAAAACAAATAAAATTGTATATGTGTCACACAACATACAGAACACAGGGAAGGGAAATTGGTGTTTTAATACAACCTAGTGTGATATTTGACACCCTAGAAAATCTCCCATTTCTATCTGGGTCAGCACTACGAGTGTTCCTCCTCTTAAAAACAACTGAGCACAGCAGCAAGCAGTTTAAGTAAACAAGCACACATATACAGTATATACACACTCACACACACACACACACACACACACACACACAAACACCCCCTACACACAAACACAACCCCACAACCCCACAAACACCCCCCCCCCCCCCCCCCACCCACCCACACACACACACATATCCCACACACGCACGCACACATCCCACACACACAGGTACAGTGTTGCTAGGGGCTCCAGTCCAGTCTAACCTTTCCCAGTATATACTGTAGTGTTGTGAGTTACACGTTTGTTTGGCTGTGATTTTGAATTGGCCCATTCTCTTCTCCACACAGGAAATAGGCCTCTGGGCTGTGCCTGGACTCAACATGTCATCTAGTAATCCAATCCTTATTATTTACACACAGCAATGGATGCTGCCCAACACGGTCCGCTTATTTCTCATGCTCAAGATATGTAGACATCCCATTCCTCCCAGTCCCTCCATAGCATGACCGACACAACAATAATCCTGCTAATGCCTAAGCTTGGAGATGGAGGGCTTAAACATTGGTGTTAAACACGCTGTGTTAGAGACTGGAGCTATAACTTTATGATACATGCTTTTGAACAGCTAGCACTGCTTATTATGTAATACGGTACATTTCCTATGCGCAAATCCTTGCCATCTGACAAAAAAGTGATTTTTGTTTTGTTTAGGTTGTACTCTCTAATACTCTCCTGGTTTTGGCATATCAAAGTTTAGGATCATTAAAGGTCTTGAAGGAGCAAGTGAGCAGGAATAATTGGCCACATCCAAATTCCTAAACCTATCATCAGAACCTTTGTAAAAAAAAAGTTTGGAACCCCGCAGAGACAGATCCTGTCATTGTGTGTGTGTGTGTGTGTGTGTGTGTGTGTGTGTGTGTGTGTGTGTGTGTGTATGTGTGTGTGTGTGTGTATGTGTGTGTGTGTGTGTGTGTGTGTGTGTATATGTGTGTGTGCGTGTGTAAGTATGTATGTGTCTGTGTGTGTGTCTGTGTGTGTGCGTGCCTGTATGTGTGTTTGCATGTGCGCGTGTGGGTGTGCATGTATGTGTGTGCACGTGCCTGATAGGATACCCTTTCACTACAACCCTTGATCTGCCTGTGTTAAAGTGCAGGGAACAAAAGCTGTCTATGCTTAAATGTGTGTGGACATTTCTCCTTCATCTTCCCCATCAACACGCATGTGATAAAAAGCGCCATTTCTCTGCAGATTATGTTGACAGGACCACCCTGCCAGCCATACTGATGAGATCACGGGTTAGGCGTTAGGCCTCTCCAGGCTGCATCCGCCCATAAGGAGGACAGGCCGCAGGATTCCTCTCCAGTTTATCTGATGCAGGGTGAAATAAAGGCATCGATATTACAGACAGTGATTCCATCAGATGGCTCAACGGCTTCTATCCGAGGACTACTCATATGAATTATTATCATATGAATATTTTTTATATTAAAAAGAAGAAGAAAACTGTAGTGAGTTGAGCTGTACCATATTCTTTGATCTGGCCTTTGATGTGTGTGAGTTACGAGGGATGTGACAGGGCAACATCTGAATCTCATAACCTCTCAGGTTGGCATTGAGCCTGGTCTGTGGATGGTTCCACGTCTTGTAGATTATCTGTAGACTGTGTGTACTGCCGTGGTTAGCATACCTGTCTGTGAGCCAGTTGTTGGTAGGGGGGCAGTTTGAGTAGTTAGTTACTGCACCCATGAAAGTGTGTATGTGTGTGTGTGTCTGTGTCTGTGTGGGTTTCCTTGCATGTGTGTGTGTGTGTGTGTGTGTGTGTGTGTGTGTGTGTCTGTCTGTGTCTGTGTGGGTTTCCTTGCATGTATGTGTGTGTGTGTGTGTGTGTGTGTGTGTGTTTCAGTGTTGGGTGGAAAGGTCGTGGTTTTACTGTGAGCCTGGATGTGTCAGATCAAACGTACGCAAAGAAGACTGCGGTTTATGTCAAGATACTGACTTAGCTACAGCTTGAGAAAATATAACTTTCAAAACTCTCTGCTAGACCTAGATTCAAAAAGTATTTGATATCATGCTGTACTTTATTGAGTTTGCCTAGTATGCTCTTGTACTCAAGGTATTACTTTTTCAAATACTTTTTACCCAGTTCTACCAGTGATATTTCAGTAGCACTTTCTGACAGTCAGTCAGTTTGTGTCTGAGACCCCAGCACCCAGCCTGAATCCATTTTTACCTCTCTCCTCAGTTTCCTAGCTCTGCCAGCCACACAGCACAATAGACACATTGTTCTGACTCCATCGCCTCAGAAAGCATTGAAACAGGATTTCCACAACGGAGAAACTGTGTTGTTGCTTATTTCTCTCAATAATGCAAGGCTTTAGGATTCAATGCTGAAGTTTTGTCATTTGTAACCAGTAATAGTCGTTATAGTGTGGTTCAGTCGAGTATCTTTATCTGGGGGTTAAAGAGGGTCTTTTCCAACATGAGCTTTGTCACTCTGTTCCTAAATTAATTTGTCACACTTTCTGAAACCACAATCAGCACATATCTGTGGTTGTTAGTCATGAGTGTCGACTATGGAGTCAGAGATGAGACATCCGTACATGTAACTTGACTACTAATGACCAGACCAGGCTTCAACAGTATTTAAAATCATTTCAAATACTTATCCGTTCATCATTCAGATTGCCTGGCACAATTAAACCAATGGAATAGTCCCCCCCAAAAAGCACACGCCCCACCCATCTGGCACTCAAGACAGACTAAAACAAAAATATTTTCAACCCATGTCTGCTTACTGCAATGATTCAAGGTTGTAAAAGGATGCTGACACACTCTCATTCATGTTGAGGGGCGACACATGAAACACAGACGTTTGCAGTTCATATGTCCCGTTTATGTTCATATAATCCACATGACTGGGTGAGTAGATGCAGTGTGGAATTAGTAACCATCACATGTTATTAATCCCAGAATTGCTATGCAAAATCCTTCAGGGTAATCCTCCCAGAGATCATCTGAATTCATACTGTATATGGTACACTTTCACACACAACCTTATTGGCATACGTTAGAGAGACTACGCAATAAAAAACAGGAAGATGATGGTGAATAAAGCTGTCTCAGCGTGTGTCAGATTCCACAGCCACATAGTTCCTGGAAAGTCATTCATAGTTTAGTAATGGGCCGTGCTGCCGAGCACACTTGAGTAGAGTGATGCATGAGGAGCTAGATAATAACTTACTGAATCTATTCATCATACTTCTGATGAGATGAAGAGAATGGCAATGGTGGTGGCTCACAACTCTGAACAATGTATTCAATGTCTTCAATTACCACAAGGAGGTCTATACTTAAAGGCCCACTCCAATGAGTATGGCAACTATTCAAGCTGGAAAAACAAAGCATTGTGCTTACTCATGATTTCTCCTTTGATGATTTCAGTCTTTAAAATAATACTTTTAGTGGACATAATATGTATCATATTTGCGTTAAGTTCCAAATATCACTGCCACTTATATACTACTAACTACTCGTCCTCTCGGATTGAAACTCAATGAACTCCATAAGGACAGTCAAGAGGACAAAAACAGAAAGTTTCCACATCATCATCAGCAACACAGAGGGAAGAAAACTGCCGACTCATGAATCCTCTGAGATACAGTACATTGGTACTCAGCACTGCAACAAATATAAATACTATGTACTACTATGTATATCTGTCAAATAATTTTGGCTGTGTCTGGTACTTATGTCAGATGAAATCCAATGCTGAGTGAGCCACATTATATCATCTTTTATATCTGATTCACAACTTGTTGGCGATTTGGTGGCGAGAAAATAATTGTGTAGGACACAAATAATGAATGATCATATCATATCATACTGTGTTATCTGCCATGAGACCAGTCAATCAACTTATTTTCTATCAATGTACTTATTTTCGGTATCGGTATCGAAGAACACTGAGACAGCTTGTTCCCCTTGTACTCTCATGTGTCTTCATTTAGTCTAATCACACTCTTTCCTATAAACTCAATGTGCTTGTGTAGCACTGCTTATACCTCTGCTGGGATGAAAACTGCTTCCATGTGGGATTCTGGTTCCTCTTTCACTCTCCAGCCGCTTCCTTGACCCCTCTCTCAGCGCTGTATACACACACACACACACACACATACACGCACACACACGCAGGCAGGCAGGCACGCACACACACACACCCTCGGAGGCAGGCACACACACACACACACTCACAGGCAGGCACGCACATACACACACACACACACACACACTGTATATACAGGCACACACACTCAGCGCTATAGTAGAAAGGAGGAATGCTAGCTGGCTAAGAACCCCTGGCAGGGGAAAAACAGACGCACCGTGGGGAGGAGGGAGGGAAGAAGGGAAGGAGGGGCTGCCGGGCACGCTCAGTGGGGAGGTTCATTCTCAGAGAGAGACCGAGAGGGAGAGAAAGAGGCTAGATATATTAAACACATTGCAGGGCCTGAGAGTGCTCGGGGTTTCCGGCAAGTGCCTCTAAGGGCACCTTAAGATAACAAGGAGCATCTTTCATGGCCTTTGTGCTCCAGTGGGCATCTGGGATGCAGATTCCATCAGTGTCAACCCCAACATGTGCATATGTAATGACAGCCTGCATCTGCATACCTCATCATATCATCATCTATGATGAAGGTGGATGGCAGAAGGACACCCACAGATATAGTAGGCACCCACACATGTGTTTGTGTTTAGTTCAGTCAAAACCAATGCACTCTCACTCCAATTTGACATTTACTTTAATACAGATACTGCAATGACAGATAATGCAATGCAGTGTCCCTAGTTATTTGCTGATGACCCTCTCTGCAGAAGTCCTGCTCCAGAGGCCCCGGTCTCCCTGGGTGATGACAGAGGTGCTCAGAAACATGTGACTCTTATTATGAGTGCTTGTTTCATAACCATAGCAACAGAATCCGTTTCATCCTCCCACAAAACACAGATGTGCATGAAGAAAAAAACTTAATGTAGTCATGGACATTGTCGTGATCGATTCATTATTTTCCTGCAAAAGTCTCTTCTCTAAGCCTCTAGCCTCTTCTAATTGTTAATGTGAAATCAATTGAATGTTAATGACCAACAGGATCCATATTACCCATTCAGTGGTTGTTAGATTGGATTGGATTAGAGTGAAACTCTACTGAGTAAAAAAAATAATGCTACGGAAAATAACATGTAAAATGTGTGTGTGTATGGGTTCCTCACAGGGGCAATTTTAGTACCAAGCATCACTGTAGTCACATGTGTGATTGTCTGATAGAACACAAGCTCACCCATGGGTGAGAGCAGGAAGGGTGGTAACCCGGGTCATGTTGTCTCTCCTGAACCATACATACTGATGAGATAACCTACGACTCGACGGATTGATTCCAGTTAACTCCCTCTTGAAAGTTAAGTGTCGCAAAGTGCAATTATCTTTGTTATCATGTTTTTTTTATTTTTATGTCAACATGTCTCGCTGCCTCTTATTGTCTGAATGATGAGCGTGATACATCAGCCTAGGTAGGCTGTTTGGGCACCTCAAAGGGCCACACTGCCCATAAAAGCGTTACTCACTATGCTCATGGCCATTAGAAACAAATCCCACAATGTCCCACTGACCACAAAAGCACTATACAGTGTGTAAAGAAGAAGAAAAGTCACTTAAAATGACTTTGTTATTCAAACTCAGGGCCTCAACTAAAGGCACAGCATTTGGATCCACTCTGCACTGAGGTAGAGTCCACCAAGGCGTATACTTTGGGAAAATGCCAAAAACAGCAGGAATGTTTGAGGACTATCAATCTACACAGGCTGATGTTTTAGCAAAAAGACACCAAAGTAATCTGTAACAGACTGTGGTACTCTAAAAGTAGCCATGGTGGAGAAATAAATGAAATACTGCATGACTGTGTTTTATATGCCACGAATAGGTTGTCCCCAAGACGGACTAGAGTGTGAGTGTCATCGAAAAAAAAAAAAAAAGGGTAAGACTGCACAATAAACTCTGACCAATGTAACAATTCGAAAAGTGTTGAAATACAATACTTGTTACTTTTTTTCTCGATTATGTTTTGGTTGAAACGACTTTTAACACGTTTACCATCGGAACTACACAGACGCAACAAGTCCCATCAGCGCTTTCTCCAGTCATCCATGCCGACGGTGCGAATGTTTGTAGTACTGCACTCATTGACAACAGTCATTCGCCTGTAACTCTCATCATCAAAAACATCATCTGAATTCATTCTTAAAAATCCTGGTTGGTACTGTAGCCTTCTCATTTGATGTTATTCAGAAGGGGGGGAAAAAACTATAGCATGCCTACCTGAGGATGGAGACTTAACCCAGTGCGCAAGACCATATATTTCGTTATTTCTATGCTATGACTAGTGTGGGAATTACATGTTTTACATACACGATTTGAAATATATTCGTACTTACAGTGGGTCGGCGACAGAAATACTTCCAGGCTAATGCTCGAAACTCCAAAAAAATATTAATTCAGAGTGTGTAAAAGTCCTGAAAGTGTGAATTCCGTTATTCAGGTCGTTCTCAGAGACGCGTGTGTTGTTTCTCCCAGTCCAAGTCAATAATGTGTATTCTTTTCATTGTACGTCCGCGAAGAGGAGCGTTTTGTGAGTTTTTCAAATGGAATAATTTTGATGTCTGCTTTCCTCTACTTTCCGACAGGAGAGAGATGTCTGCACATGACGTCACACACACACACACACACACACACGCACACACACACACACACACACACACACACACACACACACACACACACGCATGCACGCGCACACGCGCACACACACACACACACACACACACACACACACACGCACACACACTCTAATTTTTTCTTCAGTGCATAATTGAAAACACATTTTTCAGGGACTTAAAGAGAGAGAGAGAGAGAGAGAGAGAGAGAGAGAGAGAGAGAGAGAGAGAGAGAGAGAGAGAGAGAGAGAGAGAGAGAAAGGGAGAGAGAGATACTCAAAGCAGCTGTATTCTTAAACAATTAGCCTACAATATGTTCTACTGTAGATAGCTTTTGTTCCCTACTCATAAGAAAACATATATCTGTAATTAAGCACTAGGAGTGTGGGTAGTGTTGGTTTGCAGGCTAAATACATCTGCTACCATTTAGGTGGGTGTTTGTCGCAAACATCACACATAGCCTAACCTGCTATAATACTGCAATACAGCTGATGGATATTATATTCACACATACTCCTGATGAAGCAATCCAACACACTCTAGAAGTTGAGACAATAAGATAAGACACTGGCCAAAATAAGAGACACTGGCCATCTTGACGTCAGACAATTCCATGCTGTTAGGGACTATCTGTGAGAGCAAGCAACCTTTTTACTTTCCAAATCAAGTTAGTTTTTAACAGACTATGTCATGCAAGTTTGACTTGTTTTTCGGAGAGGAAGAAGAGATCTGTATTCTTGTGTAAATACACCCTCATTACTTTTAAGCCCTTTAGTTCTGCTCTGTTTGTGTTTTAGTGCTAACCTCATTAGCAGCTATTAGCCACAGAATGGAGTGGAAACTTCATTAAAGCAGATTAGCGCGCAGAGAGAGCTCTGCATGCCTTGATACTCTTATCTAGCCAATGAAACAGAAATATTACATATCACACACACTAATACACACTAATACAACTAAATACGATAACAATATGATGTGATATCAGTGAAATTAGTAATAACACTACTATGTTTATTGTCATGCATTCATGACTGAATGACATAGTCAAACCATAACTAACCAGGTTTTGTCCCCATGGAACACATGCTTTATTCATGTGTTTGACACAAGCACCAATACCAATGCATAATGTGATGTGACAACAATCTGATCTTTTAGGATACAAACACATAATTGAAAAGATTTGCTGCATGAAGTTACCCTGAAGGTGCATCCAGATGATTGGCCGTCGTAGCTTTGAGAGTGTTCTTTTATAAAGTAGATTTGACTGTAACAGTGTTGTGGGCTTCATGGTTGAGTGCAGTCATATCCCATGTAGATCTGGGCGATAAGGTGAACACTGCATGGTTAATGATGGTAGTTGGAGGACATGGACTTACATGTACATGTACATGTACTGACATTTTAAAGTATTATATCTATTTACCATGATTATATTACATTATTAAATAAAGTCCCCTGAAGAGGTGGTGGTGGGCCAGTTATTAACAGAAAAAAAGGAGAACGATTGCCAAGGAGAGGGATCACAGGACATGCCTGAAGCTGCAGGTCAAGTTAGGCTAGTTTAGTTGTTGTTCATTAGCACTGGACTGTATTGTCCTAGCAAGTATCCATCCGTATGGTGACTGACAGTGTCAAAAGATCTGCTGCTGCTATTGCCACAGATAACTGAGACAGTCTAGGGAGGCACTGGTTATTCTATGTCAAAACATTTTGTAAGCTCTTAGTGTTTCAAGCGACTTGTTCAAGTGCCATATTCCCAAATGGGTCTTAAGACAGGAGCCAAATCAGAGAGTGAGCAAGCTAGACTCCACCCAAAGACCACCAAACTATTTCATAAGCTAGTCGTCAAAGCCCAGGGGGGGGGGGACGTTACATGTTGCAATGTTCAGACGCAGTTTCATTTTGGAACAACAAACTCATCAGCTGCATGGGCAGTACTATATCAGCTTTCACTGAGAAGAAAGTCAGTTTAACTGAGGAGTATGCTTCATTGCTGTTAAGAAAACAAGGCGGCAGTTATCCACACCCTCCAAATGCTTAATTATCACTAGCCCAGCTGTGAGGCCCATCCCAGAAACAACCCCTATAGATCTGAAAGTGGTGAGTGTCATGCAGTTGTGAGAATGCCGACCTGAGGGCAAAGTGGAGTGGCTATCACCTCGCTTAATAGCTACTTACCTGACCTATCTGTCCTTTCAGCTCTGCACAACTGTCTATGGGACGAAAGAGGGGCTGGGGGTTGTTTCTGGACTGGTTGAGTGTATTGCTTGTGAATGCTGAGAGGACGAAGTGAGGACTAAGGATGGGTGATGATGGGGGAGAGAGGAGGGGAGAGGAGAAGGCAAGGGGGTAAGCATTCAGGTAGAGAGGTGGAGGGTGGAGGAGAGAGTGGTTAAGCAATGGGGGAGAGAGGAGATGGAGAGGGCCAGAGGGGGTGGGGGGAGGTTGGGGGATGGGGACAGGAGAGGTCAGACTGCGCAGGGTTGGAGACCTTCCTGGCAGCCGCAAGGAGAAGGTTAAATAAACAAGTGATACTCTGGTTGGAACGTCTGACCAACATCAGTTCCCTGGGGAACACAAACATCAGAGCCAGGTCTATTAGATCACGTCTATTTAGAATCTCATGTAAAACCCTATAAAGTTTGATACGCTTAGGTAGTGACAATAAAAAAAAATAGTCAGCGTAATGGACAGTGCATTACACAACTGTAGGAAACAAACAATCAAGTGAATGAAACATCATTTCCGATTTTTGTTTATCCTCCTTGACTTCCAGGAAAATCAGCTCTCTTCATTTGACCGTATGTTGCCTTGTAGCCGGAAGATGAAATAAATGATTACAGTCAGTGCGTCTACTGTAAATGACACCAGCCAGAAGCCCAATACAACTCACAAATATTGTGTGTGTCACTCTTGCACTGGTCCGACCACTCTCCCTATACCCAGAAGAAATGTAATGTAGGAAAGTAATGAGGTTGGGGAGGTTGACAACACAGACTCTTTGACACAATGGTATGGTATAATGGATTTTACATGAGAGTTTACGACCTCACTACCCATTAGAGAGTCATAAGATCCTGAACACTGGCTGGAATAGGATCTATTATCATCTCGTATTATGTATTTAACTTGACTTCGTAAGACCTGGAACACTTTAATTTCCTAGCCTTTCCGTTTTACAGCTGTTGACATAAGAATGAAGGAGTCAGTCTGACTCTGGGAACAATAGCATCCAAACGGAAATGTAATCACTCACGGTGACGGAGGTAGGTAGCCAGCTAGCTGTGAGGTAAAGAAGATGGATAATACATGAAGTAAACGCCATAAATTATCAACTGTTGGTGACAACAAATACGAAAAAAATACAATGTTCTGTGACAAAGGTCCTTAAGTGGAAACAAAGCAGCGTGACAGGGCCTCTCAAGTAGAAACCGAATGAGAAGCTTTGTGATAAACATTGGCAAACTACAGCACTTGCTATTATAATCTCTCCCACGTAAATCTTGTTCCCAATGTAACCTTCCAAGGTGCTCCGCAGTCGGTGACACATTTCTTGAACCGAGGAGTCAGAGCTGTAAACGCCATTCATAGAGATGTGGAATGTATACTGTCACTGTGGCCTGCCTGTATAATGGATCTTTTGTCTTGTTTCTTAAAGGATCTTTGAGGGGCGTTCACTCTCTCTCTCTCACACACACACACGCACACGCACACGCACACACACACACACACACACACACACACACACACACACGCACACGCACACGCACGCACACGCACACGCACACGCACACACACACCTCTTTTGGGGCACAGATGTTTGTTATTGAGTCAGTGAGGTCAGTCATGTCATCTCTGATGCGTTGGTGTTTGTAGTGCTTCAGACTCACACTGTGGCTCTGGGGTCAAGGGGACTGTGGCTCTGGCTCTTTGAAGCCATTCAGCCTGCTTCTTCTCCTCTACGTGCTCACTTATGTAGATATTAAAGGGATAGTTCACACAAATTCTGAAATGACATACGTTTGTTTTCTTACCCTGAAAGCAATCTATAGGCAAGGAGAATGTGCAATCCGTGCTTTCGGTTTGTTCACCTGTCCACTTTCACTAACTGCAAGCTTTTCAAATTAAAAATCTATAGAAGTCACTCACTGAACACTTTATTAGGAACACTATAAGAATACTGGCTAGAGCCTCATTTTGCTCTCAAAACAGCCTCAATTCTTTATGGCATAATATTCCACAACATGTTTCCACAATACAGTATGTTGGTTCTTCAAGTGCACTTTCAAGTTGTGAATCTCCCGTGTTTATGAAACCAGTTTGAGACGACTTTTGCTTTGTGACATGGTGCATTATTATGCTGGAAGTAGCCGTTAGAAGATGGGTACATTGTGGGGATGAAAGGATGCACATGGTCAGCAACAATACACAAATAGGCTGCATCATTCATGAGATGATTGATTGGTATTAACAGGCCCAAAGTGTTCCAAGAAAACACTCCCCACACCATTACACCAGCTTCTAATAATTCACCTTCTAAATGTTGAAAGGAACATCCATTAATTGCATCAAAGGAATCATTATCACTATGTTGGTACTGTATGCTCCAAAGAGGTTTTAGAATAGATAGAGATAAGCTTTATTTTTGTAGGAAGTACTGTATGAGTTTAAATTCAAAAGAACGGATTGCTGGGTCAATTGTTGTTTATTTGTATATGTATATAATACATATTTGTAATATATGTATTTGGATATTAAATAAAAGAGACAGAGAGAGAGAAACATTTTTGATCAAAGTGCTTTGAAAGGTATTCGGTATATCGTAATCCAAATTGTGACAATATACACAGTCTTAATGACTTTCCAAATGACTTTCCAAAATGTACAATCCAAAATGCAGAGCTATCAAGTCTCTCTCTACAGGACCACACTGTTGATATTCTGATCACTGACACAGTAAAGGACACTCAGACATAGCAGAGTACATTTTGTTCATTTGGTAATGAAATAATTTATTAATACTGTAATATTAAAAAATATAGCAAATGTTCTATGTTAAAATATTTTTAAATGTTGTAGGAGTAGGTTTTATATGTCTGGATTTCCATCCCTTGTCTTAGTCTCATTGAACTCAAGCTGGTCGGGGGTCAGACTTCTGTGCAGCCTCCTTAGCCCAGTGTGCCTGCAGCGCAGCGACCGCTGCATCCACCTTGGAGCTCAGGAACTCTGGAGCCTCCAGCATGTAGAGAAGTTCTTCGTTGTCCATCTCCAGCAGCATCCCTGTGACCTTGGCAGCTAGACTGGGGTGAGTTTCCTTGATAAGTTGGAAGAGATGCTCACCTGGAGGGATGGAGAATCAAACAAATCAGTAACAGTTATTATACAGTATAGCTAATGGGGGATCTAAAGATCGTAAAGTAGACTCACCCAGCAGCTGTTTCCGCTCCTCAGGAGGAGTGGCGGCCAGCATGGAGGCAGTCAGCGAAGCAGGCTGCTGCTGCTGCTGCATGGGGACCTGGAGCTGGGGAGGAGCCATGTGCTGCTGTGGGTAGTGAGGCATGATGTAGGAGGGCATGTTCTGGAAGTACTGAGGTTGCACACTCTGGGTGGCCCAGCCAGGAGGAGGTCTCAGTTGATCCAGCTGGTTGGTGAGGTAGTAGGTAGTACCACCACAGGTCTGGGGCTGTGGAACGGGAGCCATGACGTATCCAGACGGTGGAGCAGGCTGGTAGGGGTCGATGACTAGGTCGGGCATGCCGCAGACACTGTACTCTTCTGTGATAAACGCCTGTTGGTGTGCTTTGCGGTCCTTCCTGCTCCGGGCCAGGGCCACATACAACGGCTTGTTGGCCACGACGCGGCCGTTCATCTCAGTCATGGCCTTGGTGGCGTCCTCGGGGGAGGAGAAGCACACGAAGCCGAAGCCCTTGCTGCGTTGACCTTCCATCATCACCTTCGCACTGGTGATCGTTCCGAAGGAGAACGCTCGGTGCAGACGCTCATCGTCCCAGCCATCATCCAGGTTCTTCACGTACAGATTGACACCCTGGTAAGTGAAAAAACCTGTTTAGTGAGATGTTTTTCATACCTCAAATACATCAACAATAACTATGTGTAAATAGTATCAACTTCTGTGTTAGTATCAGAGAACTGGAGGCCACAAACCTGGTATCTGGTCATACGCTCATGCTTCATGTGTTCAAACCGGTGCTTCAGCGCAGTCTGGCGCTCTCTTCTCTTCTGGGCGCGGCCCACATAGACCTTTCTCCCGTCGATGTTCTGACCATTCATGTCGTCGACAGCCTTCTGGGCGTCCTCATGCCTTTCGAAGCAAACAAAACCGAAACCCCTGGACTGACCCTTGACATCAGTCATGACCCGGACTCTCAGGGTTGGTCCATATATTTCAAACTTTTCCTTCAGTTTTTGGTCATCCATATCCTTGCCATGGTTTTTTATGTACACATTGGTGAACTCTCTGGCCCTGGCTCCATGTTCAGCCTCTCGTTCTTTGTTAGATTTGAAGTGTCCAATAAACACTGGTTTGTCATTGAACAGCATGCCATTCAGCCTCTTAATGGCTCTCTCAGCAGCCTCCTGGCACTCATATTGCACATAGGCATGGCCTTTAGATTGGCCATTCTCATCACAAACCACCTTACAGGAAAGGACCTTTCCAAATGTAGAAAACGTGTCGTAGAGGGCCTGGCTGTCAATAGATTCCTCCAAGTTCTTGAGGAAAACATTGCCTACCCCACTCTTCCTCAGTGAAGGGTCAAGCTGAAACCACATGATGCGCATAGGTCTTCCTTGGAGGTCATCAAAGTTAATCGTTTCCAGAGCAAGCTCTGCATCAGCGTGCTGTTGAAAGTTGACATAGGCATACCCCAAGGATCGTTGGGTGATCTTGTCCCTGCACACTCGGATGGTAGTTGCACCAGCAGAGCTGAATTTCTCATGCAACATTGTCTCAGTGGTATCCTGGTGGAGATCTCCAACATACAACATACAGGCCATATTTAGTTATGTTAGAAAACTTCTCCTAACCCTAATATTTGTGTTAATATTTTAGCTTTGGATATTCTTGATAATAATCAAATGTGTGCTCTATGCAGAGGAATTGCAGGTAATTTAAATGATAACACTGTTGTTTACACTAGAACTGGTTCTAGAACCCCAGTTGTGTGGTCCTCGTTTGTTACATCATCACATTCTCAACTGATAGAAATAGCCATAGAAATCCTTGATGTTATATTTAAATTTCTATATGCAAATATGTTAACTACTCATTGTTACCTGAAGGGCTGTAGCCAGCAGTGTATGTTGTACAGAGTTTGGGTTGTTCACCCATGAACCACATACAGTATGGAGTGAATAGATATTCGGAGGAGAAAAGTATTTTGCACATATATACTATATATATCAGAAGCACTGTTTTCATCAAAGACCCTAAAGAAGCAATGCATTTCTTATGATAGATAGATAGATAGATAGTTTATTAGTCACACGACCAAAGCCGGTGGAATTTGTTCTCGCTGCCTGCTCTGCGCTGACTCGGTCAATAATGTGTAGTGAATTAAATGACTAGTTAGTGAAATCAAACTCATATATCGCAAACATAATGGGCATTTTTATCTTGTGGTCATCCACAATTATATGAATTGATTTAAGAAACATAATGACTGATTGCGTTGATGTCAATATTGACATTTTTTCAGAATAATAATGAGCAACTAGAAACTGTATGTGTATTGCATTATTTATGCTTTTCTGAATAACATTTTCGTATTCAGGTACATCCCTAGTTTCAAATCGTATTGTTTGTTCCCAGATCTATAAACACAGAGATGTTTTGATGTTTGATGACGGCTACAGAATAGCGATCCCTTTTCAATAATGTGTAGTAAATGAAACGACTAGTTAGTGAAATCAAAGTCCTATCTTGCAAACAGAATGGATTTTTTTAATAGTGTATAACAAATGATTGAACGATTGTATACTGTATAATAAATGAGCCCACTGCACTTGAATAAAAGCTCTTACTTAGTTTTCCAAAATGAGATTAATCAAATAGAGGTAAACAAATCTTGCTGATCTCAAATGTTATTGTTTGGCCCAGATCTAGAAGCACAGAGATGTATTGGCCTCTGAAGATAGTTTGAGAATTGATCACAGTCAGCGGTATTTAATGAATTAAAACAACACCTGTGCAAGCTTTTAAAAACAACTGATGTCTCATCTGTCATGACAAACCACTAGTCATCTGGATACCTTAACCGTACCATAACTTCCAGGTCACGGCACTACAAGCACAGCTTTATCAGTTATATATTTAGCATTTTTTAAACAAACTTTGAACATCAACTAGGATTGCTACTGTTCACTCAATATATTGCTTTATCTGATGCAGACCTGATGCAGACCTAGACAAAATAAATATGTGAAATGTGAAAAATCTGATGTGTGCTTGATTTTACTTCTCAGGTACAGTATGACCAGTGAAATATTCTAACAAGTGCTAATACTATTTGCAAGGAAAGACGAATCAAGCACACCTCACATTTTTTTAATTTGAAAACATTTAAAATGCATATTTTGCCCTGGCCTTAAAGGATGCTTGCCACCTGGGGTGACTTTGATTCCCTCCATTTTAAGATGACGAAGCAGTGATGACCTTCTGCTTACACTGCTACTGTACATTCTCCAGCACTCTGGTAAGTCACTCAGGGAAAGAGAGAGAGCACTGTCTACTGGGACGGAGTGGAAAACCCAGGCAGGAGTTGAAATGTGAGTCGCTGATCAGCGCTGCATCTCTCCAGCGAGTACGCTTCACATCAGCCTTCAACTGAGCGACTGGAAAAGCCATTATTTGAAATAAAAAGGCTCCATTATTTAGAGAACCAAGCACAGCTTGACATGAGGAACCAATTACCTTCTTTTTTTCTATTCAGACGGCACCCTCCACCTTCTCCCCCACCTTTCCTTCAGCTACTCCAGACAGAGGGGAGAATAATTCCCTGGGATAAAGTAGTACAACTCAGTAGTCCTCAAGTAGAGCACTAGTAGACACCTTACCTGGGTTCAAACAACATTTGAAATCATTTCACACACTTAGCTTCAAATCATTAAAATACTCCTCTAAGCTTGATTGAGTTTACAGTACCCTGACACAATGGAAGACTATTATGGATTATAAGGGGAGACCTGGCGGTATGTGCACTGATGGGTTGCTTCATGACAAGCTCAACACCTTTTATGTTAGGTTTGAGGCAACAAGGAGCCCCCCACAAAGGCTACCATTACCCGTGAGGACAGTGTGCTATCGATCACTGAGGCTGACGTGAGGAAGGCTTTTAAACGTGTCAACATCTGCAAAGCAGCCGGTCCAGACGACATCCCTCGATGTGTCCTCAGAGCATGCGGTAACCAGCTGGCACATATCTTCACGGACATATTGAACCGCTCCCTGTCCCAGTCTGTAATCTCCACCTGTTTTAAGGTGACCACAATCGTTCCAGTGATTCCAACAAGACCAAGTTAACCTGCCTTACCTTCTGACCCTGAATAACGGCGTGCCAAAGGGCTGTGTGCTGAGCCCTCTCCTCTACTCCCTCTTCACCCATGACTGTGTGCTGATGCATAGCTCTAATACAATATAATCAAGTTTGCAGATGTAACAGTGGTAGACCGGAGGGGTGGTGTGCCACCAACAATCTAGACCTCAACACCAAGAAGACCAATCAACTCATTGTGGATTATAGGAAAACCAGACACTGCGAACACACATCCATCTACATCAATGAGAGGGAGGCGGAGCGTGTCCCCAGCTTCAAGTTCCTAGGTGTCCACATCTCTAAGGACATTTCTTGGGCCCTTAACTCCTTTTCCCTGGTCAAATAGGCTCAGCAGCACTTATACTTCCTGAGAAGACTGAAGAAAGCTCAGCTCTCTCCCAGGAATCTGGCCAACTTCTACTGGTGCACCATCGAGAGCATCCTTACTAACTGCATCACAGTGTGGTATGGCAACTCCGACCGGAAGGCCCTGCAACGGGTGGCCGCATCATCAGCACCAAACTCCCTACCATCGATTCCTTCCAGGCAGATTGGTCTTGGTGGAGGGCGGTAAGCATCATTAAGAACACCTCACACCACAGCCACGGTCTGTTTGATCCTCTACCATCCAAAAGACTGAAGAAGTACAGGATCCTCAGGTCCCACACCAGCAGACACCAAAACAGCTTCTTCCACACATCTGTCACTCTGATGAACAATCACCCCCCTCCCCCCCAACATGAGGTACACTGACTCCCAGTACCTGTTCGTCCCTCCCTGGACACTGTGGACACTAAATGTAGCCTTTGCACTACTGCTGTCGCGCTTACTTACTGTATTTTTGCATATAGTACCATATTTTTGCAGATACTTAATTTTTCATATTAGTCTCTAATTATCTACTTAGATGGACTATTACTATCGCCCTTGCTCCATATACAGTACACCATACTATACATATCATTCCATAACTGTACATAGCTTATTGTTATCCATCTCATGTGTACTGTATGTACCTACTACCAATTGTACTTATCATATGTACCTACTACCAATTGTACTTATCGTATCTTATAAGTAATTGTATATATCCTATTTTATATATATATATATATATATATATATATATATATATATATATATATATATATATATATATACTGTATATATCCTATTTTGTCTACACTATCATCTTTGGACTATATCCCTACTTTGGTTAGATGCTAAACTGCATTTTGTTGTCTGGTACTTGTACTCCGCAATGACAATAAAGTTGAATCTAATCTAATCTAAATTGCTCTCACACTGCCCACTGCCCTATCTCACCTGGAATAGATACCTATGTGATAATGCTGTTCATTGACTACAGTTGAGTATTCAACACCATATGTGACAGGGTCTGATGAAAAGGTCTGCAAGTCTGGCAGCGTCATTTTTCAGTTTGTTCCAGATTATGAAAGGGTAGATTGTAAGCTTTCAAGTAATATGTCATACATTGAAATACACTGAAACAAGTTGAAGAAGTTATGCATATTTGAATGTTGATACCCCCCAAATCAGCGAGCCGAGAAACCCGGCCTCAAAGTATTCACAGCCACATTTCACAGGTAGGTAATGGGTGGGAACAATAGCTGGTTAACTCCACCCTAACGACTCCCTCAAGACAACCACTCCCCCATTACACTACCTGTCATTATCTACCTGTCATCTGTCAGTGAGGTTGTCAGCTAACCCTCAGGAAACAAACTTGCAGGGCTGACATGTTGAAATTGCAAAATAATAATAATAATAATAATAATAATAATTCAAGATTCATGATTTTTTATAGCCATGTGTGCCAAAAGTGTATTACATCCCATTATACAAGTACAAGGGAGTAAAATTCTTATTGCTTCAGTTCCAGTCAACATTGCAGCAGCAAGAGAAAACTAAATATTTATGTATTTTAAGGAATCAATAAGGCAAGATACATTTGACCAATACGATAATTAGATTAGATTAGATTCAACTTCATTATCATCGCAAGAACTATACAACAAAATGCAGTTTAGCATCTAACCAAAAGTGCCCAGTTTTTCTGAAGTCCACAATGATCTCCTTGGTCTTCCTGGTGTTGAGGGGCAGGTTGTTGTTAGCCCATCATGCCTCCCTGTAGGCCGACTCGTCATTGTTACGCATCAGGCCTACCACCGTGATGTCATCTGCAAACTTGATGATGGTGTTAGAGCCATGCATCGGCACGCAGTTGTTGGTGAAGAGGAAATAGAAAAGGGGGCTCAGCATGCAGCCTTGAGGCACACCGGTGTTCAGGGTCATAGTGGAGGAGGAGTGGTTGTCCAACTTGACAAGCTGGGGTCTGTTGAATGAATGAATGAATGAATGAATGAATGGTCTTTATTGTCATTAATATAGTACAGGTACCATACAACGAAATTTGGGAGGGGTGGCTCCCCTGGTGCTAGGATTTTTTTTTTTACTAAAAACAAGAAGGGAAAAGAGCTGGTTTACATAAATAAAGGCTATATACACTATCCACTATACTATACAAATAAAACTCTGAACCTTATTTGCACGAGGGTTGTCATATTGCACATAGTATTATTGCACATTCATTTAAAGTGTCGCAGTTTGCAGGTTTGAAATGTTCACAGTTGTGTTTCAGTATTGCACTTGATTACAATCTAGTAGCTGCCATCGAATTGTCTAGATTGTCCAGGGCCTAGAACCTAGGTCTTTGCTGTGTTCAGGGCCTGAATGGCCCTAGGGTAGAAGCTGAGCTTCAGTCTATTTGTCCTTGCGGACATGGTCCTGAACTGCCTGCCTACCTGGTTAGGAAGTCTAGGATTGTTGCAGAAGGAGGTGCTGAAACCAAGGTCTCTGCGTTTGGTGACCAGCTTGGAGGGGATGGTGGTGTTGAAAGCTGAGCTGATCAATGAACAGCATTCTAGCACAATAGAATAGTAAAAAAATATAATGTTGTATCTGTGTGTATGCATGTAATGGGATTCTGGTGGAGGGCATGTGATGTTTTGTGCTTCATCCAAACAAAATTCTCTGATCTTTTCAAAAATATATTTCTGCCTGGCCATGTCCAGGTGGGGCTTGCACAGGAAGACCATCTATGGAGGGATGGACATCAGCGTTGCGCAGCAGCTGAAACTCGACGGCTTCTGCATCACAATGTTCAGTGGCCAAAACCACACCAGGTCTCTGGGCATCAATGCTGTAATAAAATAGAAGCAAGACAGTACATTTAAAATGATTGTGCACTGTTACCAAAACACAATTTTTACGAAATACTACTATGTTCATAAAATAGAATCGCTAATACAGTGACAATGATAAATACGTTAAGTGCTGGTAACTCTTAATATTTGGGAGCACTCGGAAGTAGCCACGGAGATGCTTATGCCAGTCGTAGGTTTCAACACACACTGTGCCATCCTCCAGTCCTACAAGCTGGGGGATGTTCACTTGCTTTACAGGAGAGCTGTCTCTCACAACCCAGGCAATGTCTGACAATGTGTCCA
>NC_137689.1:51791186-51868686 GCF_963989245.1 Nansenia antarctica
CTAAAATAAATTGTATTCTCTAATAATCGAAAAACAAGATAATTCTCTCATATATTCATGTTGATATCACATAGGGCTCAATACATTAATTCCTACATGAAAACAAAGCAAGTGATAAACCACTTTAAAGTGAGTGAGAGAGAGAGAGAGCAGAGTTTTAGTATGAACAGAGGTATTCTGTGGGACCTGACCATCCCCGGATGCAGCAAACATGCCATCTGTGTGGCATATTGACCCCCCCCCCCCCCTTTGATGGCAATGGAATATAGGCATAACTCTAACCTTATACAATATACAACATTGCTACTCTTACTAAATGCAAAATAGCTTCCCTGTTCCTATACAGACGCTTGTTCATAGGGAGAACCACTTGTTGCTCCCTTCTCTGAGAAAGAAAGACAGGAAGAAACAAGATACAGCACCCTCCCCTGTTGCCTGTCCAAGAAGTGGCCTTTCTAATTCTCTCCAGTCCCAGAGCATGTTGTTGTTGTTGTTTTTATTTTTTTCTTCATTCTTCATGAAATGGGCAACAACAGGAAGTGGTGTGGAAAAAAATTGCAGTATTCTGACAACAATGATTCACAGTCATAACCAAATTATTAGATTAGATTAGAATGTGTGTACTTTATGAAAAATATAATTAATTATATTATGAGTGTTCATTGGCCTATTTTTGTATGTATTACATATCCCACTGTTGCCTTTCCAAGAAAAGGTCCTCAGAGTCATCTGCAGTCCTGTTTTCATTATGTTTTCATGTTTTCATGTCATGTTTTCTGCAGTCCTATGTTGCTGTTGTACTTTTTGTT
The DNA here is from genome assembly GCF_963989245.1 of Nansenia antarctica. Lineage (NCBI taxonomy): Eukaryota > Metazoa > Chordata > Actinopteri > Argentiniformes > Microstomatidae > Nansenia > Nansenia antarctica. The sequence goes on from NC_137689.1 coordinate 51,791,996, forward strand.
TACAATTTGCCCCTCAAATATCATGTTTATTTAATGTTTTTATTACATTTATTTACACAGGGAAATAACTTCCATGTCATCAGTGGATGTACAAAAGATGTTTATGAAACAGGAAGTTCATACAAATTATATTATTAAATTACTTTCTGACAAAAAATATTCATAGTGTCATATGTTCAAATTGGCCTCTGTTAGTATCACTTTGTGATAGATACTAAAGCAGAAGATAAAGTATTTTGAACCGACAATGGGTATTTACGTGAATAAAGTCTGCATTTTAGCAAACAAGACATTATTTGGGTCAACTGATTGTATATGATTCCGTCTACAGAAATAGTTGGTTTATTATTCAAAATTGCAATTATTTACTGAAAGTCTCCCTGTTTGCTATTCTATTTTAGAGAATGCTCTGTGCGTGTACATCTCTGTATCCTGTATCAGGATGTGTCAAGCTTTCGTTGAATTCATTCAGCCTCTGCCAGGCTTTCTGCTGTATTTTCCTAGTGCAAGCTTCCAGCTTGTACATTTTGCACTCTCATTGAAGATATGACAGAAAAAGATTAATGTATTCTACATTTTGAGTTTCCACTACAAGAATCATCTGTATATTTAAACAATATATCTACAGTACATGCTTATTTTTTACGAATAGGAGTTATTGGAATATGTCTCTTTGATACCGCCCCCTCATTGGTTGGTGAGAAGGTGTTGTGGGATATGATTGGTTGGTAGATTAAGCTGCTTAAGATTCTACTGGTCCCTCTGGCAGATTCTCCCAGTTCTTGTATTGGAAACAAAGGCTATGTTCAAGGCATTGGTCCACCAGGTCGAGCATTTGTCAAGAAACTTGTAAGAAACAGATTACTTCATTGGTACTCTACATCTTCTGTAAAATGTGCCAGCATTCCACCATTATCACAAAATATTCAATAACCACTTCAAATGTGCAGAGCTTCAAAGCAAAATTGGATGTCAGTGGCATTTTAATTGAGCGACTGAATTTCAATTGACTAACTGAATTTCAATTATTTCCAAAGGCCACACCAATGATATTGTTTTCCAGATAAAAGCTTATCCATCGATGTAAACTTCCCTCAGAAGCTAACCTGAGAGCGAAAGAGCTGAAAAGCAAACTCCAGTCCTGAAATAACATCCCTGGTGGCCAAGCCAAACAGAAGAGGATGGAGCCGTGAGGATGTGGCCACGGTGTCTGTTTTCCTCCCTGTAATGGCATGGACAAACACCCAGGACCTCACGTGTCACTCAGTTTGCATTGAAACCTGGAATGTTTTGATGTGTAATCTTATACCCATCATGTGATGACATGCCCATACTCTCACCCTATTGTCAGTGCCACTGTAGGCTCCAGTACTGTAAAGAGCCTAGATGAGTGTCCCTAAAGCTTTAGAGCTGTATGATAATGTTGCATAGCATATGATGGACTAAAGATGATTTTAAAATCTACGATTCGTATGATTATTGTCCATCAAGAAAGCCTGTTCAGTTTGAAATGCAATAGACATTTGAAATGCAAAAATTTTCAGACTCACTTTTTCGATTATTATTCTTTTTTGTGTGTGGACATGGCATTATCCTGGGCACCCATTAATTGATTGAATTATTGGGGGACACATCCCAAACGAAACGGCATGACCGTGAACAGGCTTTGTTACATTTGTAGACTTTTCAGTATATATACCAACATAGTCAATTGTTATATTCTGGGTGTCGTTTCAGCAGACCAAGGGAATACGAGCTTGGGGATCGTAATTTTATTTAACCTTTATGTTAGCCTACTACTTTATGTTAGCCTAGCCTACCCACCTACTATCCTAGAAGGGGGGAGGGGGTCGAGCAGGGGGGCCATGAGGGGGGAGCTGCTAGGAGGGGGAGCAGGGAGGGAGGGGCTGGCTAGACTGGTGTAGCAGGCTGCTGACTGGAGGCCTCTGAGCTGATGTGGGTGACTTCGGGGGTTGGGCAGTGGGTGATGGAACAGCTGTTGGCTGGATTGGAGGAGTGGAAGCCACTTCCAGGAGGACAGTGTAGTGGCGCTTTTCCATTGACCAGACCGGTTCGGCTCGGCACGGCTCGCCTCGGCACGCTTTTGCTCAGCGGGGGGAAATGCGATAAGAATTATGTCAAAATGCAGCACTATCGTGCACAGATCAGCCTTACAACATGTAACATTAAGTGCCTGTTACTGGCCGCTTTCAATTCTAGTAGACTAGTTTAAATCTCGCAACCAGGGAAATGCCGACATAATGCCGTATTAAAGCCCTGATTCTATTTGTATTTCTCCTGACATGTTGAGCACTGTGCTTTTTTTTGTTGGTGAACTACCGTAATAAACTCAACTCAACTGTTCAAAAAGTGCAACTTCTCTGCTTTCAGAAACGGTTTGAATGTTTTAGATTGGGCATATAGTTCATGAATTACGATAGTTTGAAGGAATGCTGTAAAATCCTGTCTGCACCGACAGCTCCGGTTTCGGAGCAAGACGCAAATCTATTGGCATTAGTCAAATACATGCTCACATCCAGTCATCCACTCACTGCTCTCCATCAAAAATGGCACATCCATCAATAATATTACATAATAACAACTGCTCTGATTAGTTTGCTTAGATTGTTTAATACATCAACGGGGGGAAAAGCGAGATGAACTCGCGAGTATCATGCTTCCTCCATTGAACGGAAAGTCCTATCTATTCCATTCAAAGTGTTTTAGCCTTCCCCCTTTCCACTGGTAATAAGGAATTGGCAAGAACAGATCGATATAAATAGATCAACATAATGCAGCACTATCATGCACAGATCAGCCTTAAAACATGTAACGTTAGACAACCACTCCCCCATTACACTACCTGTCATTACCTACCTGTCATCTGTCAGTGGGGTTGTCAGCTAACCAAAATTGCAGGGCTGACACGTTTAAATAGCTAAATAATAATAATAATAATAATAATAATAATAATAATTCAAGATTCATGATTTTTTATTGCCATGTGTGCCAAAAGTTTATTACGTCCCATTACAAGTACAAGAGAGTAAAATTCATGGCAATGGAAAACATTTGGCAAGATACAATTGAGCAATACAATAATAGAATGGTAAAAAATAATAATGTTGTCCGTGTGCATATGCATTTATCATTATAGTCCATAAAGCATCTAGTGGGACTTCGGCGTAGTTCCTTCCCATCCCATCTGGGCATCAAAGCTGTAATAAAAAAAGAAGACAGTACATTTAAAATTATTGCCCACTGTTACCAACACCACATTTATGAAATAGCCTACTACTATCTTCATAAAATAGAATTGCTTATACAATGACAATGACAAATACCTGAAGTGCTGGTGACTCTCATCAAGGTGTCATCTCTCAGAACCTCTCACCTCCTCATTCTGTAACACAAATTTCAGGTCAGAGGTGTGGACACTTCTCTAGTGTAGGTTTTCCATAGACTCAGTGTACTGTACTTCTACTGAAGTAGGCTAGTGAAATCATTTCAATTCACAGTATTATTCTACAGCAAATCTACATATCAATGAATTAATCATTATTTTTGATTCCACATAACATTACCAGGGTTTTTCCTGGCTCAAAATGAGGCGGAGGTGGTACCAGTCGTGTTTGACATCGGGGGGGACCCATGAAGCAGGGCTGTCTGGGGTCCTGTCCTTAAACGAGCATCAAACACTTGATTTCTTGATTCTGGTGAATTGATATGCACCAATTTGTGCCCTTTCTGCATCAATTTATGGTGGAAATGTCATTATTTATGTAAAGGAAAACACAATATTCAGGCACCAGATGACCAATCAAAATATAATGTAATATAATGCAATATAAGGCTCTCAGGCATTCTGTACTTTCAAATATGTATTCTCCTTGAGCAGTCAATATCAACTATCAGCTATTTCGGTAGCAAAAACGAAAGCTAACTTATTTGCGAAACAGCGCCCCCGCCACCACGTCGGCGCAGTGCCGCAATTGCCGTTAGAAATGACAGAAATCCACCGTAGAAAATACGACCGTCAGAGTTTTGTCGAGAGCTGGAGGCGGCTAGAAATATGACGGAGGCGGCCGCCTCAAAATTCTCTATGCAGGAAAAACCCTGATTACCGTTCATTACAAAAGCATTTACTTTTTCTATAATCTATTACATCTCTAACAAAGCTAGCTAGCTAGCTAACAAGCTAACACTTGTTTGGCTAGCTGGTACACACAAACACACTAAAATGGTGCATGAAACATACCGTACAGTATGTTGCATGTTTAGTAGGTCTGCAAAAAATGTATTTATTCATTATGTTTTATCTTTGACAACGTATTTCTACCTCCCACCATCTCATTAGTTTTGTAGAGGGGTGGCATAATTGTGGTGAGCAGTTTCAGTGGTCTGATAACTGATGCTAACAATGGCGCTATCTACCCAGCTAGCAATTTTTGGTTCTAAAAATGTTCAAAGAATGTTACCTAGAACGTTCTCATAATGTTTTCAGCGGGAAGTTTTCTTTAAGTTCTCAGAATGTTCTAGGATAACATTCTCTAAAAACATTTTTAAAATGTTGTGTGATAACCTTCTTAAAATGTTAAGTGACAACATTGCTAGAACATTATGCCCTAATGTTCTTGAAAACGTTTTCAGTGGGAAGTTCCCAGAATGTTCTAGGATAATGTTCTCTAAAAACATTTTTTAAATGTTGTGATAACCTTCTTAAAATGTTAAGTGACAACATTGCTAGAACATTATGCCCTAATGTTCTTGAAAACGTTTTCAGTGGGAAGTTCCCAGAATGTTTTAGGATAATGTTCAGTAATAACCTTCTTAAAATGTGAGTTGACGATATTGCTAGAACATTACACCTTATGTTCTCAAAACATTTTCAGCTTAAGTTTTTTGTTTGTTCCCAGAATGTTTTAGGATAACGTGTGTTACGTTTTGGAATAATGTTCTAAATGTAGAGTGGTGTTGGACCCATGTGCGGTGCGGTGCGACTCAGAGGAATTGAGGTCGAGACATGAATAAAATAAAGTTCTCCATAGGACCGTGATACAGAACCACAGAAAAATAAAGGAGAGCAAGCAAGGCTCTGCGTAGCGAGTCGATAACTAATAACAAAAACAAAACACTTGCGAGTAGCGAAAACAAAAGATGAGCAAACAAGGCTCCGTTTACTAAAAGCAAACTTCACTTAAACACAAACAAATCAAAACACACATAATAGTCAATAATACCTGGAAGTAGCGACAGGTAAGGTAAAGTCCTCCAGGACCGAAAGGACAGGGACAAGTATCATGCACAATATTCTTAAGGGAAAGACGAGGGTTCACAAGACGCTAACAAGTACGAACAACTGACAAGGGAACAGGGAAATGGGACACACCTAAATACACATACAAACACTCACAGGTGACAATAATCACGTAATTAGTCCAGGGCTGGAGTGATGCTGCTCTTCAACCAGCAGAGGCATCGGGGAGGCATCCTCGCTGACCCCCCTCGTAACAAACGTGCTCTAAAAACCATTCTAAAAACGTTTGCTTATAACCTTCTTAAAATGTTTACTGAAAACCCTGTTAAAACATTATGCCCAAACATTCTTAAAATGTTTTTAGCTAAACGTATTAACACATGTAAAAGTTTGATAACATCAATATTCAAGTCTTTCAACATAATGTATCATTATTTATTAACATTAACAACAGAGGTGAGACAGGGAGAGGCAGCCACAGCTTCATTTGAGAACATACTTTTTTTTTTTTTTTAAGCAAAACATCATATACTGTACATACTGAAAACATGGAAGTCAGAACCTATCATCACTGCAACAGTACATATCTCTGACAGTACATATCCTCATGACAGACAGGCATTCCCAAAGTGTTGATTGCTTGATTTAGTCCTCGAACAGTGTGGGGCTTCTGCTCCCCTCAAGTGCTGCTGCTGCACCTGGACACATTCTTAAACATCATCCCTGGACACATCCTTACTCTGAACTCTGTCCTCAGTCACAGATGGTCCACCTGTATCACTGTCCTCAGTCATGGATTGTCCACCTGTATTATCCACCTGCATTATAACAAAAATAGTATTTAAAATCAGAATAGTTTCTGATTCATCAGAAGTCTTTTTGGTAGCCCTTTAAATTACAGGCCGTTAATTATGCAGTAATTACTGTAAAAAGCCAAGTAATATCCATGTAAAATAGACATGTAGAATGCTAGTAATTGTGCTAGCTAGATTGCTATAGCTTGCTAGCTAGCTAGCTAGCTCCCAAACCTGTCCCAAACTTTTGGGCTGGTAGATTTGCTTCACTCACCAGCCAAAAAACCAACAACAATGACGTTAATCTATTGAGTGGCTGGTAAAATCTGAACGTTCACCAATTTGTCGATTTGGACGGTGGATAAAAGTTAATTTTGCGCCCAGCTTCCTAGCAATTTCTGACAACACACACGCTCCACGTTATTCACATTAATGGTTAGTTTGTGGTCAAGAAAGTAAATGTATCCATACAAAGTAACGTTAATCAATTAAAAACAGTTATTGTAACCTTACCGTTTAATCCACAGTGTCCCGTTCCCTTGTGCTGTCTTCAACTAAAACCGTCTACCTGTGCCCGACCACTGAACATCTCAGTCAGGCGTGAAATCTAAGATTCGTTTGATTGGTCTGAAATCTAATCGGATTCGTTTGATTGGTCTGCCACGTCCTCAGCCTCCTCGGTTATTGGTGCAAGTCTGAAACTTGAATTTTTAATAACATCCCAAAAACATTTTAAGAATGTTTGGGCATAATGTTTTAACAGGGTTTTCAGTAAAAAATTTAAGAAGGTTATAAGCAAACGTTTTTAGAATGGTTTTTAGAGCACGTTATCCTAAAACATTCTGGGAACAAACAAAAAACTTAAGCTGAAAATGTTTTGAGAACATAAGGTGTAATGTTCTAGCAATATTGTCAACTCACATTTTAAGAAGGTTATTACCAAACATTTGTAGAATGTTTTTTGAGAACATTATCCTAAAACATTCTGGGAACTTAAAGAAAACTTCCCGCTGAAAACATTTTCAAGAACATTAGGGCATAATGTTCTAGCAATGTTGTCACTTAACATTTTAAGAAGGTTATCATACAACATTTAAAAAATGTTTTTAGAGAACATTATCCTAGAACATTCTGGGAACTAAAAGAAAACTTCCCGCTGAAAACGTTTTCAAGAACATTAGGGCATAATGTTCTAGCAATGTTGTCACTTAACATTTTAAGAAGGTTATCACACAACATTTAAAAAATGTTTTTAGAGAATATTATCCTAGAACATTCTGGGAACTTAAAGAAAACTTCCCGCTGAAAACGTTTTCAAGAACTTTAGGGCATAATGTTCTAGCAATGTTGTCACTTAACATTTTAAGAAGGTTATCACACAACATTTTAAAAATGTTTTTAGAGAACATTATCCTAGAACATTCTGGGAACTTAAAGAAAACTTCCCGCTAAAAACATTTTCAAGAACATTAGGGCATAATGTTCTAGCAATGTTGTCACTTAACATTTTAAGAAGGTTATCACACAACATTTAAAAAATGTTTTTAGAGAACGTTATCCTAGAACATTCTGGGAACTTAAAGAAAACTTCCTGCTGAAAACATTACGAGAACATTCTAGGTAACATTCTTTGAACATTTTTAGAACAAAAAATTGCTAGCTGGGACTGTTCTTCCTTTGTTATCGTGTAACATTGTGGGAACATTTTATAAAAGAACATTCTATAATCTGTTACCTAAACAATGTCCCCAAAACATCCTTGGAATGTTGCAGGTAAAACGTTCTTCCTTTGTTTACATATCACATTACAGGAACATTCTAGAAAAAACGTTTTGTGATCTGAGGCATCAATAACATCCTGAAAACATTATCGAATGTTGCTTTGAAAATGTCCTTCCTTTGTTATCATGTAACATTGTGGGAACATTTTATAAAAGAACATTCTATAATCTGTTACCTAAACAATGTCCCCAAACATCCTTGGAATGTTGCAGGTAAAACGTTCTTCCTTTGTTTACATATCACATTACAAGAACATTCTAGAAAAAACGTTTTGTGATCTGAGGCATCAATAACATCCTGAAAACATTATCCGAATGTTGCTTTGAAAATGTCCATTCTTTGTTATCATGTAACATTGTGGGAACATTTTATAAAAGAACATTCTATAATCTGTTACCTAAACAATGTCCCCAAAACATCCTCAGAATGTTGCACCTAAAACGTTCTTACTTTGTTAACATTTAACGTTATAGGAACATTATTTGAAATGGTAAACATCCTTAAAATGCTCTTTGAACATTAGATGAAAACGTTTTCTTTAAAACATTAGCAGAACTTGTAGGGAATGTTAGCCAATGTTGTGGGAACATTCCCTCCTAGCTGGGAATCTGTTACCTAAACAATGTCCCCAAAACATCCTTGGAATGTTGCAGGTAAAACGTTCTTCCTTTGTTTACATATCACATTACAGGAACATTCTAGAAAAAACGTTTTGTGATCTGAGGCATCAATAACATCCTGAAAACATTATCCAAATGTTGCTTTGAAAATGTCCTTCCTTTGTTATCGTGTAACATTGTGGGAACATTTTATAAAAGAACATTCTATAATCTGTTACCTAAACAATGTCCCCAAAACATCCTCAGAATGTTGCACCTAAAACGTTCTTACTTTGTTAACATTTAACGTTATAGGAACATTATTTGAAATGGTAAACATCCTTAAAATGCTCTTTGAACATTAGATGAAAACGTTTTCTTTAAAACATTAGCAGAACTTGTAGGGAATGTTAGCCAATGTTAGGGGAACATTCCCCGCTAGCTGGGTACCTTACTCACAAAACAACAAATAACTGTTTGGCTATCCTAAGTAAACAACACAAAATCCTAGTATACAACACATGTAACTCACTAAAACTTACCCAAGAACACAGCAGAAGGTCTGTCTGCAGACGACTGTCCCATGAAAGTGAACTGATGTGGAGATCAATGTCTGAAATCCTGTTGTCTTCTTGTCATCGTCAGATTCGGAGTTCGGAGTTCCCGTTATGTATAGGCCAATATGAAGGAGTTCATTAATTGCCCACTGTCGATATTTCTACCGGCTTCAGAAATTCGGTTGATAGCATTAGCTAGAGCGTCCGCATCCATCTTGTAAATTTGTCAACAGATCCAGACGCACACACATGGCTACTTAAATACAGCTGGAGTGGGCGTGGCTACACACACTGCCACAATAATACGAATAATACCCCCCAGCCCCCACCCGACTTTGCTAACTAAATGTAGGTATTTAGTGAATGTAAAACTGTTGGATATGATATCGAGTGGGTTCTTCATCGCTTCGTTTGTCGTCCTATGCCAAAAACCGGAAAACACATTTGTTCACAACAAGACTTGTTTGGCTCGATTGTGAGCTTTTACAATTGCCGAGATGGGGACGTATTAATCAAACCCTGTCACATATATGGTTTGTGTTGAAGTAGAAGAAGAAGAAGAAGAAGAAGAAGAAGGAGATTCAAATCGACAGCACGAGAACAATAGCCTACGAGAACAATAAGATCAGAAAGACAGAGTCGCAGTACCTGCAAAAAAGTCAAAATTCTGTGCAAATACAGAAACACATGGGAGGAAGAGCAACGTCGGAGAGAATCATGCTTGGTGCAAAATAGGCAGCACAGACTTTATAGCATAGGACTTTATTAGCATAGGACACGGAGGGAAGTGTGATGTGAGCCAGCATGATAAATCAGGAAAACATAAACGCGCCCAAGAAGCCCAGAAACATGCCTCACCAATGACTACATTCATCACACAAAAGGCTTCTGAGGCAGATCAAATAATGAAATCGGAGGTAAACATTTCTATGCTTTGTGCAAAAAATAACGTCCCCTTCAGCTTCTGTGATGACTTCAACCGCAATGTTCCTGGACTCAGCCATCGCTCGCAAGTACTCGGTGGGAAAAACGAAAGCCACGCAGCTCATCAAAGGTAGGCCGAAATGAATGAATAAATAAATAAATAAAAAGGACGATCTAATTGAATATTTACTTATTGTAACTCCCTCCAAGCACGATGACACAAGTGGCTTTCTTGTACAGATGTATTGGGTTTATTCATTTCCAACAGCACCGTGAAAACTATAAGAACAAACATTCACGGTTAGCTTGGCTAGTATAACAACATAACATCGCATGTACAACACAGTTCAATACAAATTAAATACACACAGAACGTAAATACCTCGTTGGCTGCATGCTATAAAGGGAATGTTGAATGAATCTGTGGTCTTGGTGAAGCTAGCTGTCCCTGCCGCAGCAAGTCCAGAACAACGGCTGCTCCGTCTCAAAATGCCACCGCCATTACCGAAACGGCAACGGAAGAGGACAACTGACACGTGATTTCCCAAACCACGCGAGAGCAGACCAAACGAGACCACACCACACAAATCACCATAAACAAACAACAACATTCAAACACCAACAAGCAGACAACATGCTAACCAATATAGATGCCTTGTCAACTGTCCACACGAAATGGGTGGCTGCAGCTACACTCCCACCAAATCACATACACCTTATGTGGGATTTCTATAATCTGCTAAAACTTCTGAAAACTTAAAGAAAAATTCTGTAGGCGGTCTAATAAAGATGTATCTTCCTTTGCCTTAGTGTTACACACAAGAGCATGGCCAAGCTCAGGATCATCTTCTTTGACTTCTCCCACCTTGCTTTCTCTGTCGAGTAGACCTCTTTGCGTGTGTCTCTCTCTCTCTCTGTGTGTCTCTCTGTGTGTCTCTCTCTCTCTCTCTCTGTGTCTCTGTGTGTCTCTCTCTTTCTTTCTGTGTGTGTGTCTCTCTCTGTGTCTCTCTGTGTGTCTCTCTGTGTCTCTCTGTGTGTGTCTCTCTCTCTCTTTCTTTCTGTGTGTGTCTCTGTGTGTCTCTCTGTGTGTGTCTCTCTGTGTGTGTGTCTCTCTCTGTGTGTGTGTGTGTGTGTGTGTGTGTGTGTGTGTGTGTCTCTCTCTCTTTGAACGGTAATGGCATCTCGTAGTGACCATTGTCTTTTTGTCTGATGTTTTCGCTCAGGTTTGTCAGGAATTTGAGGTCTTCTTGTGAGACGGGATTGTCTTCTCTGGTTCTTTCTGAAAAGTCTGATTCAAGGACCTTTGTGATGTCTGAGGGAGTCACTTCTTTCACTTTGATTCGGCTTACATAATGTACTTCAGTTCGGAGATTGATAGAAGACTCCACATCTGGTGTCACTTGTTTCACTACTATGTGATGACTGTTTCCGATGGCATCTCCGTAGTCTACACAGGGATTCCCACATCCAACAATACTCCATCCAAGGTCTGTACGCTGTGCGTAGGGCTGATCTTCTTTTCCAGACACAACTTCCCTTGGAAGAAGAGCTTGCGAGCAGTTGTACCCAATGAGCAGACCTACTTCACAGTGTTGTAGAGGTGCAATCTCTTCTTGAAGGTGTTCTAGATGGGACCACGTTTTAGCTATTTCGTCTGTTGGTATGTGAGTTCTGTTGGCTGGAATAAACTCACGCGTGTAGGCCGGTGGTAAGGAGATCTTCGTATCAGAGTAAAAGCCTCGGACCTGTAGGTTGTTTACTCTTTGAGAGTTTACCATTGTGGTTGAGGTCATCGTAGAGAGCTTGAGCTTGACTTGCTCTTTGTTGGCTTCTAGAACTTCAGCTACATCACTTAGAATTAGGGATGCACGATATGCATTTTTCCCAACCGATACCGATACCGATATTTACCCGCTTCTCGTGGCCGATACCGATACCGATACCGATATTATTATTATTATTTTATTTTTTCTTTCCTAGCACCAGGGGAGCTCCCCCTCCCAAATTTCGTTGTTTGGTACCTGTACTATATCAATGACAATAAAGACCATTCAGATATCATTTCACAGTTGATAACCTGTAGTTCATGCACACCTGAAGGTAAGAAAGGCTAGTATGTAGTGAGCAAAGATTAATGATTTAATATTCCATAGTGATCTCACCCAATCTAACTTACATCACTATTGTTAACACAACAAAGAGAACACTTCTGAGTCTTCAAATGTTCATTTATTATTTCCTCTAACAAACAGAATCTGTTATACAGTGCACAATGCTTTTTTTAGCCAAGATCTGGCCTCCTTTTATGAAAACTAAAAAGGCTCACCTAAGAGTAATTAGATCAAAAAAGTGTCAAAAATAAAGTGCACCTTGTGCATCAGTCAATACAAAAATAAAGTGCACCTTGTGCATCAGTCAATACAAAAATAAAGACTTTTAAAGAACCAAAAGTTGTATAGAACTTGTACAGAAACTAGTGCCAAATGGCTGCTTAGTCTGCAGATAAACAGAATGATACAAGGCACATAGTAGGCTACACTAGTATGCTTAATAAAGCAACTGAAAAGGGCTGGGCTATGCTACTTTTAGTGCATGAGGATGAGGTAGGTTGTGATAAAGCCCATCAAACGTTTTGCATAAGAATTCAAAATAAATTGCACTGACATGGAAAAACTAAAAGTGAATGTTTTCCTTGTAAACAACTTGTCTTGTATAGCCTACATTCACATTCTCACCTAAATAATAGCTTAAAGTGTCCTACCATCTTCCTCCCGATCGCAACACAGTCGGATATACTTCTCTGGCTCAGTACAGCCTCATTAACGGCAAGTTGTAAACTGTGGGCCATACAGCCCAAGCTTGCAACTTCACTTTCATCACAAGCCCTGACCATATTGCGCGCATTGTCCCTCAGCACAACGTGCACCCGCTCCTTAGGTATATTCCACTGTCCAAACATGGTTTCAAAAGCGCCGCGGATGGCTGTCGCAGTATGCGAACCGGAGAACTCCTGCGCATGAAGCAGTGTCTTCTTCATATTGAAGTCCTCATCCAGCCACTGGGCCGTTAAACTAAGCATACTGACTGGACTAACGTCAGACGTCCATATGTCCGTGGTAAAACTTATCTGGCTTACGCTAGTATCGATCAGACTATGGATGTGTGTGGCGACTGTATCATACAGAGCCGGCAGGCACACGTCTGCAAAATAGCGGCGACTTGGGAGTACATACCGGGGCTCTAAATGTGAAATTAGCTGGCGAAATCCTTTATCTTCTACTACAGAGAAAGGCTGGTCGTCGAGGGCCATCAACTCCATTATTTTTTTCATTGATGGCTTGAGCCTTTGAGCTGTCTCGAGTGAACTTCCTGCTGTTTTCAAATGCGTTTGCGGATTTTTTTTCCGTGGCTGGGCTAACGTGTTCTGCTACAACGAGTGCTTGATATTCCTTCCATACAGCGTGCTTGCAATGGTGATTCTTCAGGTGACTTATTAGATTCGTTGTGTTGTAACTCTTTGCCCTTTGCCCTCCTCTCCGAACTTTTGTTGAACATGTATTGCAAATTGCAAACGCAACGTCTGCCTTAGAAATTGTGAAGAATGTCCACACTGGGGAAGGCATGTTTCGCTCGCGTCTCGTCTATACAAACTGCGTGCCTGAGCGCGGAACCCGGAAGCAGAGTGCGGAAACCGGAAACCGGAAGCAGAAATATTTCCGGCTTCATATTATCGGTTTAAATATCGGCTAAATTTTATAATAAAACCGATACCGATAAACATTAATTCCTCAATATCGGGCCGATAAATATCGGTGCCGATAATATCGTGCATCCCTACTTAGAATAAAGGTTGAGTCACTTTGGGAATCCAATAGCGCATATACAAGGACTTCTTGTGCTGGTTGGGTCGCAGATGAGAGCCAGACAGGGATTGTTGCAGAGGTATGTGTGCCAGCCTCGCCCAGTATCGCTCTATGTGAAGTAGCAGTTGTGGTTGTTTCATTGTGTTGTGATGAGTGAGGTCTTTCTTGACTTAGACTTGGCTCTTGTGGTTGTCTTTGATCATCTTTGGCTCTATCCTCGTGCAGGCAAGTAGGGTGCCGCTTGTGGCACATGTCACACACACTCCTACTGTCGCAGCTCTTTGAGAGGTGGCCATACTTGAGACAACCAAAGCATAGCCTGTTCAATTGAACAAATGTGGTTCTCTCTGGAACTTCCTTCTCCATGAACTTTCTGCATTTGTGCAAAGTATGTCCAGTCTTATTGCAGAACATGCATGTCATAACTGCTGTTTCATTGGAACTTGTGGTCAGTGCCTTTGCTTCAGCGTTTTGATTTCTTTGGACTCTTGGTTGTTCAGCTTCGCCTTGTTTGAGTGATTGTAGAGATGTGATAGGGTTACAGGCGATTTTTGCCTCTCTAGTGAGAAATGCGACAAACTGGCTGAAGGAGGGGAATTGGTTGCTCTGTTCTTCTATGTCAGTAACCTTCCGGTTCCAGCTAGCCGTCAACCAATCCGGTAACTTTGACAGAATTTTCCTGTTTTCATTGCAGTCGTTCAAGATTTCCAGTGCCTTGATGTGGTTCATAGCTGCCTCACAACTGCGGAGAAAATCAGCGAACCTTCTGAGCTCGTAGCTATCCTTAGGTCCCATCTTGGGCCACGCGTGGAGCTTGTCTCTGTATGCTAGTGCGATCGTAAATGGGTTTCCATATCTTTCCTCCAAGAGTTCCCATGCAGACACATAGGCAGATTCAGTGCCAAGTAAGAAATAGCCATCAATTGCTGTCTTTGCTTCACCATTTACATACCTACGGAGGTAGTATATCTTTTCCTTATCCCTGATGTTCTTCTGGCCGATCAGCGTTTCAAATGAGAGTTTCCAGTCATTGTATCTCAATGGATCCCCACTGAATACTGATGGTTCAGGAATTGGGATTCTGTTGGCACTCACTGCGTCTGCTAGCACCTTGACGAGCTCTGCTGTACTTTCATTTGAGGAGGTGGTCACAGCTTGTAGTGCGGGAGACATATACCGAGACGGAGGACTTGTGGGAGCAGGCACTTGCTTGTCTGTTACCATCTCACAATCTAGTACGATGTCTCTCCACTTCTCTTCTGTGTCCTCCACTTGATCATAAACTTGTATTCTTGCTTGTGCTGCATTCAGATCTTTTATTGTCTCCAAACGCTGTACCCTTCTCCGTTTTTCTTCCAGAGTCCTTTGCAGCACTGCATGTTCCTCTACCAGTTCAGCTCTGATTTTAGTTTCCTCTTCCTCTCTCTGGAAACGACGCCTAACTGCTGCTGCCTCTTGATCAGCTTCCTCTTCCTCTCTCTGGAAACGACGCCTTACTGCTGCTGCCTCTTGATCAGCTATCTTCTTCTTAGCTTCTGTTTCTAGCCGCTGTATTTCCTGTTGTTCTCTTTCTTGTTCTTGTAACACCTTCAGAACAGCTTTGCCTGCAGCAGCATCAGCAGCAGCTTCTTGTCGTTTTTCAGTAGACCCGCTCGAGTGTACTGAGGTCCTCTTGGAAACATAAGTGAAAGAACCTACACTACAGTCGAATAAAGAACCTGCTTCAGGCCAATCTTCCTCTTCTCCGTCAGATACCTTTCCACACAGTCGGCTTGAGGCTCTGCATACAATGAACTTGGATATATGGACGCACAGATCGACTCTCTGACGTGTTTCTTGGTCTGGAGTTGAGATTTGCCGTAGTCCGTCATAAACACGCTGGACATCTGCAGAAAGACTTCTGACATCACCAATTATGTCGTTAAGCAGATCATCAGATACAGGCTCCGTTGCTTGTGACAATGCCTGTTTAGAAGATTTAACGTGTGATCTCCATTTACCATAGATGTAATTGAACCTTTGTTGAAGCGCTTTAATTTTTTCATCTTGCATTCCTTTACCCTTCTCTGTTAGAGTTATGGATCTTTGGCCTCTTCTTGGCTGCTCAGCAGCATCACCGTTTTGACTAATTTCAGGCTGCTCTTGGGAATCTTCTCTATCCCTAGCACTGTCTCTTGCCTGATTGGTAAGCTCTCCTGGCTCCGCCATCTTGTAAACTTAATGTATATAATAAAGATTCAAATAAAGTATTTCAGAAGAGTTAAATTCAAAAACACAACACATGCAAAAAAGGGCATTAAACTCAACTTTGAATGCTACTTTGAAAATACTCAATATAGGCTGCAGTTCAATTTAGAAACACTTCTAGGTTCAAGTTCAACATAAAATGGCGAATATGGACCCCTATAGGCTGATTGTTGTAAATACCTTTTCTCAAATCATACTTTAGTAACACACTAAAAGGTCTCTTGGTAGCACATTTACTAACGTCCTCTTCTTAGATCACTCTTCACTTGTTAGTGTTCAAGTTCTTAATAAATGTGTGGTCTTCTTGCTTCTTATTGTGTGTAAAATGCGAGCTGAGCTTATCTGTCTTTTTCGCCGTCATTCAGTCCCATACACGTTGATGAAACAGACGTCGGCCGTCGGCATCATCTTCGGTCCCACTCGGTTGGTGAAACAGTCCGAGTTTTCACTGTAACTCCCTCCAAGCACGATGACACAAGTGGCTTTCTTGTACAGATGTATTGGGTTTATTCATTTCCAACAGCACCGTGAAAACTATAAGAACAAACATTCACGGTTAGCTTGGCTAGTATAACAACATAACATCGCATGTACAACACAGTTCAATACAAATTAAATACACACAGAACGTAAATACCTCGTTGGCTGCATGCTATAAAGGGAATGTTGAATGAATCTGTGGTCTTGGTGAAGCTAGCTGTCCCTGCCGCAGCAAGTCCAGAACAACGGCTGCTCCGTCTCAAAATGCCACCGCCATTACCGAAACGGCAACGGAAGAGGACAACTGACACGTGATTTCCCAAACCACGCGAGAGCAGACCAAACGAGACCACACCACACAAATCACCATAAACAAACAACAACATTCAAACACCAACAAGCAGACAACATGCTAACCAATATAGATGCCTTGTCAACTGTCCACACGAAATGGGTGGCTGCAGCTACACTTATGTTCCCATGTTGTAGCCTTATAATAACTGGATGCTTGCTTAACAGGTGCCATAGCTGTGGAGCTTGATGACGACGTGTCAAATATATGCAAATCCCAGCCTTTTTCTTTGTTGTGCGACGAATCAAACAACAGAAAAACAGACAAAGAATTTGTCATCCTTGCAAGAACATATGATGAGGCTACACTTCAGGTGGCAACCAAGTTCTTAGAAATGCCCATATGCAATGTGGGTAATGCTGAGAACTTGTATGCAAAGTTGTCTGAAGCATTGAGGTGAGAGAAGGGCACTGTCGACCTAGTTTGCATTTAATTATAACAGCTAGAGCATTTTACATAGTTAGTACATACTTAGTTTTTAAATGTGCTTTCCTGTTTCCAATAGCAAAAGAGGCATTCCATGGGAGAACCTCATTGCCTTCAACTCAGACAATGCAAGTGTAATGAAAGGCAGACACAATTCGGTCATCAGTAGACTAAAAGGAAGCCAACCCAACGTCCAGGACCTTGGCTGCATTTGCCACCTTGTCCAGCTTGCCACTGGCTGTGGCATCAAAGCAGCCAAAGTTCCAGTGGAGGACATTTTGGTGGGGATATATACCCACTTTGACAAAAGGTAAATGTAAAACAACTATACGTATAACTCTAATCTCATAATTACACCATGAGCAATGTAAGATCACTTACAAAATTATCTGGTTTTCAGTGCAAAGAGATGTGAGCTCTACAAAGAGTTTGTAGAGTTTACAGACACAGACAAGTTGAAGCTGCTGAGGTACTGCAGTACCAGATGGCTCAGCCTGCTGACTTGTGTAAATCGAGTCCTCAACCAGTGGGATGCTCTAGGTAGGATTGTAATAGTAAACTCCACTCAGCAGATAACTACACAATTTATTGTGGTATGTTTCCATTGTATTTTTTAAAATCAAATATGCCACCCTATAGGCGTACTTCAACAGTCACGAGGAGGTGGAGAGGAATGCCAAAGTTCGGGATCTCGCAAGCCATCTCCGTGATCCAATTGTCAAAACGTACTTCATGTTCCTGAGTGCTGCCCTCAAGCCTTTAGCTGAATTTAATATTGCCTTTCAGGTGGGTGTCATGACTTCTCTGTAAAATGTCAGAATAATAGATTAATAATCTATTATTAATAAATATAATGTAATATGATCATGCTTATTTCACTGTTATTTTGTTGTGACTACCGGTACTGTCTACAGTCAGAGGGAGTACAGATCCACAGACTTGAAGAGATGTGCAGGCTGATCAGGCGATTCCTCGGCTAACTCATACCAGCCAGGGCCATCATGGATGTGCCTCTCAGGGATGTGAACTACGTAGGGAGAGGGACATCAACTGCCAGACGAAGACCTCTTCATTGGAGCAGAGACGAAGGCATTCATGATGAGTAATGCAGACCTCACCATTTCAACTAAGAGAAACATCTTTCAGTGAGTATATTACTCTGTAGTCACATAATTACATTATAATAATTAATTATTATTATGTCATCTTTTGACAGCCTGAGAATAATTATATATTTTTTTATTTTATTTTTTATTATTTTATTTTTTTACTATTACTCTGTTGAGAAGCTTCTATGAAGCAGTTCTGCGTAAGATGTTTGCCTCCTTTCCGCTTGACTCCCAACTCCTCAAGGACCTGAGAGTGCTGGACCCTGCAGCTCGGCTAGACGTCACATGACCAGGGACAGGTAGGGGCAGTTTAGATTAGATTAGGGACAGATTACAATTGAAAACAAAAATAATTGAGAATAAGATTAAGAACAGATAAATCACTGTAAGGACAAACGATAACAAGAATCCCAATTTGCTTTGTACTTGTACATTGTTAAAAATGGCAAATACACTTTTCTATTCTATTCAGCAAGATTGAGTGTTATGAAGTATTGAATGGTTTAGACAGTCAGTTGTTGCTGTCTGAGTGTTTTCTGTTTTATTTGTCTGAATGTTTTCTGTAAAAATTGTAAAGCAACCATGGGTTCTGTGAAAGGCGCTTTATAAAACCAAGATATTACTATTATTATTATTATTATTATTATTAGGAACACTATTGTTTTATTTTACAGTGGAAAGGCTAGGTGCCCTGTTCCCTCAGTTGAGCTTGAGGCAGGATAGGCTGAGAGAGGAGCTCATTGATTACCAGGTGACCAGTAGCAACCAACTCCCCCAAGAAGACAGAATCGACAGATTCTGGGGCCTTGTAGGCAAGGACTTGCGGTTCAGTGAGTTGACAAGACTCATGAAAGCTTTATTATGCATTCCACACAGCAATGCCAGCTCTGAAAGAGTATTTAGTATGGTAAGAAAGATAGTTACAGAAAATAGAATAGCATTGGACAACAGCACTGTTTGTGCTTTACTATCATGTAAAATTAACCACACTGGTCCAGCCCACAAATACACTCCTTCTCAGAAGGTGTTGAGGAATGCTAAATCTGCAACCTATGTGTACAACAAGTCCCTTGAGCATGGAAGAGACCTCCATGGTGAGTAATGTATGGCCTACATTGGTGATTAGTATGCCCTATGTCATGGTGATTAGTATGCCCTATGTCTTGTGCTGAGGAACCAAAGCTTAATTTTACTCTGTTGCATTTGCACTCTGTTGCTACTGTTTATATCCATTATATTTCTTAGGTTTTCTGAAATGACATGCCCACAATCTAATCATCTTACCATCTGTAATAATAATAATAATAATAATAATAATAATAATAATAATAAATTAAATGTATATAGCGCTTTTCCGGGGCTCAAAGACGCTGTACTCAATGTACGGGGGCGCGCGGGGGGGAAATTTCCCTTATTTTCAAATCCCAATGTTGACAGGTATGACTAACAGTCCTATCTAAAGGAGCTGTTCGTAAATTGCAGCTCATCCAAAACGCTGCTGCTAGGGTCCTAACAAAACAAATAAGTCTGAACACATTATACCAATCCTGAGATCCCTGCACTGGATACCAGTCTCTCATAGGGCTTTCACACCGGCAGTTCCGAACGCCGGTTCGCGTTCGCGTTCGAAAACCTCCGAACGTTGGCGCTGTCTGGCGAACGAGCCTGCGTTCATACCAGTGTATCGTTCGCCAGACAGCGGCAACGTTCGGAGGTTTCCAAACGCGAACGCGAACCGGCGTTCGGAACTGCCGGTGTGAAAGCCCTATCAGAGAATTGATCCTGGGGTCTCTTCCTCAGCCTCTGCACTGTCATGCAGGGGTCCTGGTTCATCCAGTCTCTGTGTCGCCAGCTGGACTACGGCTGCCCCAGGTAATGCCTGCTCAACTTGTAAACCTTCCAAAATGATCAACACAGCAATGATGTCAGAGACACACCTCTCTGGAGGAAATAAAAGGAGATCAACTGAAGTTGCCAAAAAGATTGTCCCCAATCTCTGCAAGACGTGATCAGGGAAGACGTGATCGGGCCAGGGTACCACTCTCTAGTCAAGCAGTTTCAAAACAGGATAGAGAATGTGAAGCGATCTACAACCCCAAAAATAATAAAACTAAGTCATCGCACTGATGACTCAGAAGAAATCCCTCCAGAAAAGAGAGCAGCAATCCAGGACACCTATGGGTGCATTAACTGGCAGTTGAAGTTCCTGCCCTGTGGGGTCAAAAATTTGTCCTTGGAAAGGCCCCAGTGAGAATTGAACTCACGACCCCTGGTTTACAAGACCAGTGCTCTAACCACTGAGCTATGAGGCCTCACCTGGCTACAGTTAGTGAAGACAAATATTTAAAGAACACACCTATCAGACAACAAAGAAAGTGTCAGCGCATAACTAGAGAGGCAGGTTTACCACAGTCACAAGAGAGCCAGCAGGCAAAGAAAGAAAAACTGAAGATGATGTCTCAGCAAACTTTTGCTAATCCAGAGGAGGTCAAGCTTATAATGACGTCGACTTTCTACACACAGCGTCAACTAGTCAACCAGGGTAAAAAATATAAAAGTCCTCCTGGAAGAGTGGCCATTTTGGTTCGACGAACGTGAGATGGCAGTCCACTTCAAGGAACTCACCGGAATTGGACTTTAAGAAACGTTCACACAGAATGTGGATCTGAAGGGGAAACTCCTGAACTACATGAATACTGTGAAGAACAGAAAATTCCTACAGGCTGTGACAACGGTTAAAGTGATGAGGGGAGAGCTGAGTGGATGATCTGTAGACATCAGAGATGGTGCTGCTTCTGCTGTCGTACTGAGGAGAAGGAAGACGCCATGTTGTTATGTGGAGGACTCATGCCTGGCAGGGGAAGTACAAATGGACCAAGTTCACGTTTCCTTTCTTTTTTGGTCTTTGTTTCATTCTCTCTTACTCTATTTTCTCTTCCTTTTCTCTCTCTCTCTCTTCTGTCTATTTGTATAATACATACCGCCCCCACATTTGGACCGGCCCTCTGAACAATGCCAGAAACATATTTAGAAAACAACATTTTGGTCTTTTTCAATCTGGAAAAATATATATTAATAATAATAGGTGAGTAAAGCTAGTCTACTATTACAGTGAACTTGCTTATATTTTCCAGAATGAATGAATTCACTCTAGTGAATGCGTGGCTCTTGTACCACAGGGACTGCGGCATCCCGAAGAAAGGTGTGTACAGCTTGCTGAAATTCAAAGCTGAAGTTGCAGAATGTTGATGGAGACCATCACAGGATGTTGAGGGAGACCTGGCTGAGAAGAAGCGCAGAGGTACTGCCTCATCAGGACAACACTGACCACTGGCCTGTGTGGGTGGAGAAAAAGGGCCGGTGCAAATACCCTGGCTGTAAGGGTTCAGTGAATGTGCAGTGTTCAAAGTGTGTCATTTACCTATGCTTCACTACTGAGAAGAACTGCCTCATGAATTTCCATAAGTAGTGAGCCAAAGATGTCTTTGTTTTGCAGAAGGTTATCATCCGCACCAGGCTAGCCAGGCAGGTGCCCCAGCGGCGGAACAGACCAAGGCAAGGCGGCCGGGAGAGGCCCGAGGTCCACTGGCGCATAGCTAGCAAGCAAGGGCGACCAGGTTATTGTAACTGATACATTTGCATATGTTCCCATTTTGGAAACACTGAAGACAATTTTTCAAAACCCATAACTTGCAGACATGTTCAAGCCCAGGAACATTCCCAAGGAAGGTGTGTATGCAGATTTGAGAGATGCCACCTATAGAGCTCCGGGCGCCACGTAACTTTGTTTACAGCGACATATTGGCAGAGTAGAAAAACACCCGTATATTGGAGCCTCACTCGATGGCTATGTTTCCTGTAGCTGCTGTGGGTGATTGAAATAAAATGCCCTTTTTCTGCAAAATAACTTTTAATTGAAGAAGCAGACTGGACGCTCTTCCACTTTCTGGCGCTACTCTGCCAAAATGGTGGCGTTAAGGACCATTACTCCGATTTCCAGGTTGCGTGACGTCAACTACCGGAGCTCTATTTTAAAGAAAGTCCCCTATTTTCTGTAGAAAAAGATGCCTTGCAGATTCAGCTGTTTTAAGACGACTTTGAAACGGCAAATCCCTTGTGCTCTAAAAGGGCTTACATAAATTAGGTGTTATATATTTGACATTAAGAAATTTCCCCCCAATCTTTAATTCCTCTGTAGGCTAACGTTCGCTAGCTACGTTAGTTACTGCAGGTTTCGACAGAAACTTTGGAATATAATAGCTAAACAAGTTGTAAAATGATTTGGGGGCCAATATGCCGCATACTCAGAAATTTTGCCGAATAGTATCAGGATGCCCACACCTTCTGAAACATTAAATTCAAGCACTTTTCAAGGACTTTCAAGACTCAATTCCCTCAAATTCAAGGACCCAACACGGCATAGTTTGAGACAGATCTAGATGAGAATTTATATAACAGGAACTATCCGCTCACAGACAACAATTAAAAAGAGAGGCTTTTGAATGTAGAGGCTTGAACAGTAGATGGTCTCGCCTTCTCTACCACAGCACAGCAAAACAATATATTGTGAAATATGTGTTAAGTTACTGGGTTAAGTTAAGCAATGTGACTTACCTACTATAATTACGTAAAACATTTTAAAATATATATATAATGTTTTGGGAGAGATAGAGGGGGGGGAATTCAAGCATTTTCAATGACCCACCAAGGCCTTTGATTTTTTTTCTCAAATTCACAAACTTTCAAGGACTTCCTATGTCATTTCTTTGTCAGTGCATCTAGCTCGCTGTCAAGCTTTAGATGTGTGTACATTGTACAAGCTATTCGGTTGTTAAGTTGTGACGTGTTTCCGGGTCCAAAGTTGGCTGAGGCGTGTTATGTATGACAGTATGTCATTGCAGCACTTTGTTGCACTTTACGACGTCACGTTCTGTACGTCCGTTAGAGCTTTACGACCTGTGTGTGTGTGTGTTGTCAGAATGAATGGCACTTGACAGTAAACGGAGCTCAGTTTGTATACCTGTGTGGATCTACATTTATTAGCATAACACAAACATAATATTGGCGACGAAGATGGCTGAATTTACCTTGCCACCACCGGCACCTTTCTTGTCTCTGCCCGGCTAGCCTCCGATTCCGTGGGTAGGATGGCTGGATGACTTTACTGTCTACCTAGAAGCCATGGGCTGCTCCGTCACTGTCTCGGTACGGAGGGTCAGAGGATATTCCGAGCCCTCGGCTGCGCTGAGACCTACGAGGAAGCTGTCGCTCTCCTCACTAATCACTTTGCCGGCAAACAACGGGTGCTTCTCCGGCGGTACAAGCTACGAAAACGGTTTCAACGCCCCGGTGAGTCTGTTCTGAGCTACGTGACCGATCTCAGGGATTTGGCGCGAAAATGCAACTACGGGGTGATTCACGATCAAATCGTGCGGGATCAGCTTATTGAAGGGACATTGTGTGAGAAAATCAGGGAGAAATTACTTTTGGAGCCAGATGAGCTAACACTAGATGATGCTCTAGCTAAAGCCTTGCAAGTAGAATCAGCGTTACAGTGTACTAGCATGCTGACTGCCAGCTCACGCTCCGACTCCGCCCCCACTCACGCAACAGCTTCAGCCTGCCTACCAGGACAGTCAAGAGGACACAGATGCGTGGTTCCCAGTGCAGCAAGCTCGCAGACAGGGGAACACACATAGCTCTGATAGCTGTAATAACTGTGGGGCTAGCTCACACAATGCCCGGGCTCCTAACTGCCCAGCTCGAGGGCAGACATGCAGGAACTGTTTGAAGCCCAACCATTTTGCTAAAGTGTGCAGGTCTGCTCCTGCGGCTCATCCCCCACAGTCCAGACCCCGCTCAACTCGCAGCGGCCATACTGAAATTAGAACTGTGTCTACAAACCATGTGAGCTTTAAAACATGCACAGTGCAGCTGGGTGAGGTCAGCCTTCCCTTGTTACTGGATACAGGCGCGGCTGCGTCTCTTCTCAATCTCAGCACCTACAACAAATTCTTTGCCCACCTGCCATTGCAGCAGCCCTCCACTCCTCTGTGCGGATATGATAGCTCTAAGATAGAGATTGTGGGCATCCTTCAGGTACCAGTGCACTATGGATCTAAGCACATGTCTGCATTCCCATTCCACATCGCTAAGCGGGGTGCCAATCTGCTGGGCCTCGACCTGTTCACGGGCCTGGGATTCACACTGCATGACGACAGTGGGTCAGCCATTCAACATGTCACCTCCACCTGGGAGCAGAAATGGCCAGCGCTGTTCGATGGACTGGGCTGCCTCACAGCCTTCACACACAGACCCCTGGTAAACACAGGTGTCACCAGTCATGCAGCCCCTGCGCCGGATCCCTCTCGCTCTGAGGGATGATGTCACAAAGGAACTCAACATGCTGCTGCAGGCAGGCATCATCGAGCCGGTCAACGCCGCCCCCTGGATTTCAAACCTGGTCATCGCTAAGAAAAAGTCAGGGGGGTTGAGAGTCTGTGTGGACCTGCGGTCTGTCAACAAGGCGGTGATTCCAGATAAATATCCCTTGCCTACCTCAGAGGAGCTGACCACCCACTTCTACGGCTCCACGGTTTTCACAAAGCTCGACCTGCGCCAGGGCTATCTTCAGGTACCCCTCCACCCAGCCAGCAGAGACTTGACAACCTTTGTATCGCACGCTGGGGTCTTCCGGTACACCCGAATGCCTTTCGGGCTTAGCTCCGCCCCCAGCTGCTTCCAGAAGGTCATGACCAGCATCCTTGCTGGTATCCCTGGGGTCGCTGTGTTCTTGGATGACATCGTGGTCCATGCCCCAGATGTGCCAACACACAACGAGCGGCTTCACAGGGTGTTTGCAGCCCTCCTGGACAATAATCTGACCCTGAACACAGAGAAATGCTCCTTCGCCGCTACCGCCATCGACTTTGTGGGGTTTCGCCTCACAGCAAAGGGCATCACAACTCTCCTGTCCAATGTCGACGCCATACACCGGATTCCGGAGCCCACCTCTGCTTCCCACGTAGCCTCATTCCTGGGCATGACAGCTTATTACCTCCGGTTCCTGCCCCACTACTCTCAGAAAACAGCTCCCCTTCGCCAACTGCTCAAGAAAGAGGAGCCATGGAAGTGGACTGCAGCATGCTCAATGGCGTTCCACTCGCTGAAGATCCAGCTCACCACAACCCCCATCCTGGCCCACTTTGACCCGTCCAGCCCTACCCTCCCTTCTGGCTGATGTCACCCTTCCTCTTCATTTTGCTTCTTCTACCCATCCTGCAACATATTTTCAACATAGGCTACATTAAAATCTTGTTACAATGACATAAGTTAACTATAATAATTCTAACGTTAGCTAAACAGTAAGTAAAAGCTGTATCTGTGTAGCTAACGATAGCTAAATAGCTAAATAGCTAGCGAGCTTAGCTAGTGGTAACAGCTGAACTGCAAAAACGTCTTCGCTTCATAACTCAACAAATAACGTTATATTGATGAACAAAACATTCATTCATTTACTAAACATATCCATTAGGTAATGAATTCTAAACTTAATAACTTAATTAGTTAAAACCACATTTAACATTACCTGAACAGCAGTGGTGTGCCGTCAGGGCCAGCAAGGCCTTCTCTGCTGGCCTAAACATCATCAGAATATACATTTTATTTTAATATATTTTTTCCACAAATATGTATTAATGATTCCCCATAGTCTATTCTCTTCATTTCATAGCTTTCCTCTTGGTTGCGCTGCTTCCAGTCTCCGATTGAGATTTGGAGGGCTGGCCTTTATGTTAGAGCTTTTATCCAATCAAAATGTGTTGCTAGGGGGCTCCAAAATCTGCCCGCCTGCACATTAAACGGTGCCGCGAATTCGACCTGTAACTTAACGTTGGAACGAGAAAACCTGTGGCGTACCTAGTAAACCTACGTAGATGCGAGCAAAAGCAACAACGGCGCCTGCTGTAAGGCTCAATGATGTCAGCACCCAGCACGTGTTTTGATTGGATACGCACTATTGATACGCACTATTGATATTCACTATTGAGATGCGTAACTATGCCGGTAGATGTGAAACTTTTGAAAGTGCGCAGGGAAACGGAGCGCCACAACGAAAGCTTTCGTTGACTGATCGATAATACTGATCGATTGTGTCCTGTTTTTGGGTAAACAATAACTTTCATTTAGGGGACACGAACAGAGGAAACTACGTTGAGCTTCTTTCTTTTCTGGCTGAAAACAACCCAGATTTACATTACCACCTGTCCACAAACAAAGTGTTTACTGGGACGTCAGGCAAAATACAAAACGACCTGATTTTTGCTATTGCTGAAGTGATTGGAGAAGAGATCAAAATGGAGATTAAAAAGGCACCCTTTGTCGCTATTATGGTGGACGAGACGACAGACGTGGGTAATGTAGCGATTTTAAAGATGTTAGTTTAACACTCTTCATTGTAAATGCGGATTTATTGATTAAAAATGCTTCGGAAATATTAATATAACTCTGTTGTACTTGTCTGACTATGTTAAGGTGATGCAACGCCCGGTTATACTGTGTTTCTGTCTAGTTTCTAGAGCCATGGCGTCATCATAACGATGGTATTAAGAGGTAGAATAATTCAGGTAGGAATGTGTCGGACATCACTGAAGGCCTAGGTGTGAAATGCACCGCCCGCCACTGCTGAACAGGCTCCACACGGCACAGCACCAGAGACAGCTCAGCAGGCAAACTCAAATCTCTCACGTGAAATAGGGTGCAACCATTCGGGACGGAGGGGTGGAACACTGAGTATATTTTTCAAACTTGAGAATTTGGGGATTTTACACTGAATTCTAATTAAAAATAAAAATAAAGATCCAATAATAATAATAATAATACAACAAATTATATCAGTTGGTCTGTGTAACTGGGGTGGCAAGTAGCAGGGTGGCAGGACTTTTTTCAAGGGTGGCAGCAGCTGCCACCCTTTGCCACCGTGGTAGCTTCGCCACTGGTACACGTGTATGTAAGTCCAGATCAGATGCTCTCCATCACTGTTCCAAAATGATGTCTCTTGTCTCTTCTTGCGGACCAACATTTTAGGCTACTTCAATTGAGTTCCTCTTGATTTTCACATGCCCATCACACCTTACACGATAGGCCTACTGAACTGATCGTGTGTTCCTTACCTTATTGTTTTCGTAGGCTGAATTTCCGCAGACTGTAGGCTGGACCAACAGTATCTGATCAAATCCAGACCACAGATCACAGTTGCGTGTGAATTACTGGAATAAAACATTTGTAGCATTAGTAAAATAGTAGAATTAGTAAAAGAAAGTCTGACATCTAACTTTGCTTGGATTAAATAGCACACCAACATCGTGTCATTATCCTGAATATGTATAACATAGAAGCCTCACTTGGAAATGTATAGATTCAACCAGAATATGTATACACTAACCAACAAGTTGTATTTCCTGGGAATAGTATATAGATAGTCCTGTTTTCACACATTTCCTTAACATAATACCATATAATGTATACCATATACTGTATATCCTATAGTGTTTGGTACTACACACATGACTGTATTACAGTAGTCTCACAGTAGGAGTGCTGATCTGGGATCAGTTCAGCTTTTTAGATCAAAATGAATGAGATAATATGTCAGAGTTAGTTGTCGTCGTAATATAGGCCTTAGAGCACTGTATCAGTGATGGTAGGAGGGACTTGGCCCCCAGAAATTGGCTACAGCCAGTGAGTAACTAAGATCCCATCTGTATCTCCCATCAGGAAATGGAGTCATACATGGGATGCTATCCTGTGTTGGAAACACGACTCGCTCTCCTCTGCCTGTACGTTTTAATTAGAGGAGGCTGGGGGCTGCAACTCTTCAGGACTGCATTCCATTCCAGAACGTTGCTTCCTTGCATCGACCCCTCGTTCTCTCCAGCCTTTACAAATCTGAAACGATCGGGGCATGTGTAAGCTATTAAGCGATTAAGCTACAGTATATAGCTCCACTTGGTTTTTATTTTTCGCTGGTCTATGTCACTGTTCACCTATCCAGTTCGGTCAGATCCATGAAGGTGACAGCACGCCAAGGGCAGATGGGGGTAGGGGAAGAACTTTGGGGAATAGAATGTGGCCCAGTGAGCTGTTTAATTAGGGAAAGATGGAGGCTGGGCTTTCCAGGTTTTGGAGGGAGCTGCCAGCCTAGAGAGAGAGAGAGGGAGAGATGGAGAGAGAGAGAGAGAGAGAGAGAGAGAGAGAGAGAGAGAGAGAGAGAGAGAGAGAGAGAGAGAGAGAGAGAGAGAGAGAGAGAGAGAGAGAGAGAGAGAGAGAGAGAGAGACCAGACTGGGCCGGCTCTCTTAGCCCTGCTGGATACCTCCATCTGGAAACAACTAGTCTCACAGACACAATGATTTTCCCCCCTGTGCATGCATGTATAGGGGGAGGGGGACCACAAGGTAAGAGAGCAGAAAATAATCACTCTCTAGCAGTCAGCCACAGTAAATAAAGCTATTCACATCAGTTCATCCTTGAATGTTATAATATACAGAACAGTGACCACAATTAAGCCCTTTTTTTGTTAACTACAGTAGATCATAGTCAAATGTTACCCTGTAGAGATACATTCACTGAAATACCGGATGTCCACACAAAATACCCTAGTGCCTGGGTTTTATTTCCTAGGAAAAACTCCAGACCCTACTCATACCTGTGCTTGAGGATAACGCAATAAAACAAACATTTTAAAGCTCTAATCAAAATGATTTAAATGACTAAATAGTCACTCCCTAGACTCATGGGAGAATATTGTGGTTGTAGAGGGGATAATGCCATCAACTCAGAGGTGTTCCTAGTGGAAACTGAGGATTTTAAGACACTGTTCTTTTTTCACCCCGATTTCCTGTGGAAAGAGTGATGTCATGATAGTCCCTATTTTCACAGGCCTCTTAAATGCATCGTTTCAGTGAATCAGGTTTTCTCCTGGAAAAACGCAGCTCACTCAAGACCGTTTTGATCCAACTCATTCTCACCGCAATAAGTCTTCTGATCTGAGTCTGATAAACACCATGAAAGGCCCCTTCGTATGTCAACCCTGCTGTTAAATGGTTTCGCTCCATCAGTAAAGAATGACTGAAGGAGATTGAATACAGTAGACAGGTTGGCTAGCTGTAGTTCACTGGCAAAATGAGGGCCACTGACGCCGCCATGCACATTTATACACACATCCTCAGTGTACACCCATGCACCCCCCCCCCCACACACACACACACACACACACACACACACAGTTTGACTTGGTCGACATTAGAATAACATTTACATTTTATCCTTGGATGGAAATGCCAGGGAGAAATATACAATGGATGTTGTTGTACTACAGGTCGACTGGGGGAAACATGGGAGAGAAATTATTGTTTTGTGTTGATTGATTATTGTTGCTCATGTTGACAATGGTTACCAGCTCTCACAACAATGAGAATACTGGGACACATCATTGTTCTTTGGGAACTTCTCAGTTCTTCACAGGTTCCTCAGAATTATTACACAATTTTTCAAAATTTGCTTTTATGTGTAACACTAAAGTCTGCTCTTGCTTTCGCAGGAAATTGATCCCAGACCGCCAATAGATACACACACACACACACACACACACACACACACACACACAAACACATAAACACACAAACACAAACACACATACGAACACACGTATACATACACACAAATGTATACATACACACACACACACACACGCATGCACGCACGCACGCACGCACGCACACACACACACACACACACACACACACACACACACACACACACACAGACACACAGACACACCATACCCTGGTGCAGGTGCTGGAGTAAGTGGCTGTTTTGCACACGTTGGGAGTGAATTGAGGGGTAGCACTACTGAATGCCCCTCTCTTACTTCTCACGGAGCCCTGTGTGTTTAACAAGTGGTTTCTGGGCTGTGTCGTCCAACAGCCTTAGAGTGTGTGAGCTGTCAAAGGTATAATTGGTAGCATATGGTCGACTTGAGCTTTGATTTAGCGGACAAACAGATCAATAAATAAATTAAGAAAAAAACACATTTTGGGCTCACTTAACACAGTGAAAACAAAGATATCGATCATGATTGGTAGAGCTACAGGTGTAGTTTATTCTTTCAGCTAAACTTGATTATGCAGGAAACTGCTGTGACTGAAAATGTATGTTTTCGTAAAGGATTTGAACTGTAAAAAAAAAAGTACTGGTAGAACAACACCCATGCAGCCCTGGTTGGCTTTAGAGGGGTTGGAAGGAAGGGGTGAGGGAGGAAGTGAAAAAGTTGAAGTATAAATTTGGTAACAATCTGCAGGCCCAGCCTGCTGTAGCAGGCTGCCATTCCATCCTCCCCTGACAGTAGGAGTTCCCCCACATCCACACTATTTTCCATCCAGCCCCTCTGGCAGAACCTCAGCTCTGCAGTTGACGACCCAGGCTTGTGTGCGTGTATGCATGTGTGCTGTGTGTGCGTGCTGTGTGTGCGTGTGTGTGTGTACCAGGAGAGTGGGGGTAGGGAGGGTGAGACCTGTTAGGAGTCAGCCCAGGTTTGGAAGAGTAGGGTGGGGTGCAGGATTTAGTTTTCCTTCATGAAGAAATGGTGGGTAAATGTTGTGTGTAGTGTTGTTTGTCCGAAACAGAGGTGACGTGTCTGATGAGAACCAGAGATGCGTGCAGAGTACAAAAAGAGTTAAGCGGTAGCATTGGAGGCAACATTTAAGGCAGCATTTAAGACTTCAGCTAAGGATATTCCAAAAAAGATACTTGGAATAACTTTTATGAACTCTTTTTGATTGTGGCCTTATCCTAGATGTGTATGTTGAATGGCAAACAGTATAACATCACACTTTAAATACATTGAAGTTATATTGTATTAGTATCTAATTTAGATCCCATTTCACCCCCCTCCCCACCCCAGAATACCAGGTGTTGCATAATGGGCAGGGCCCTGTAACAGGCATAAACATCAAGGGGTCATCATTATGTAGGGAAAGTGAGTAACCACTGGTTCTGTTTGACCTTAACCCTGTAGGCGAGGGCCTTATCTGGAGCGACACACACTAGACCCTATGTATGGGGACTATTGACCACGGTGATCGTACAAAGTGGGATTGTTCTGCCCCTGGGTGTTAGCTTTCTCAACAGGAAGTGCATGTTGAGGTCACCAGGGAGCGCTAGGCGCTCATGTCTGGCCACATCTGTTCAAATAAGAGAAACCTTTGAGTTGGACAGGAAGTCCCACCAGGAATGGGGGAGTCTATTCACAGAGCAAACTGTGTGAACACACACCGCTCCCCGTAACATATATTAAGTTAGTTTCCAAACTGAGGATAATATTGAATGTAAAATACAGACTGTTGAGGTAGGCCCCACAACTAGGAAGTCATGTCCATGGATACTGAGTCATGGAGGTTGTGGATTGAAGTGTATTCTTGCGAAAAGATAATTTACAATTAAGAAATGAATTGAGAGATAGAGAGATTCAACTGTATTGCCATTGTACAGTACAACCAAGTACTGAGACAACGAAATGTAGCTTGGCATCTCACTACTCTGGGAGTGCAAATAGTGGTACAGTGCAAAATACATGACAATGTAGACAGTGCAAGGTATTACAGTAAAGGTATTACAGTGAGTATGAATAAATGAATATAAAAAGTGAATATACATTGATGAATATTAATATGATACATACAGTTCTGATAGGATATTTACAGTAGGATATGTAGTTATGATATGATATTTACAGTAAGATATGTAGTTATGATATGACAGTATGATATGTACAGAACAAGGGTATAGGTCTTGAGGTATGTAAGATATTTAATTAGAGACTAGTATAAACATATGTGTTAAGTGCAAACAAGCAGTAGTGCAAAAGCTAAATTTAGGTCTTGAGTGTGCAGCCAATAGAGGTATGGGGGTGGGGGGTGCACTGATACTAGTAGTCAGTGTTCCTTTTGGGGGTGTCTGAGCTACTCCCGGGGATTCAGAGTTCATGCAACCCTAACCCTAACCCTAACAGCTGCAGGGAAGAAGCTGTTCCTTAGCTTGGTGGTGCGGGAGCACAGACTCCTGTACCACCTCCCTGATGATAGGAGGGCCAACAGTCCGTGGCTGGTACTGATGCCTTGCACCCTCCACAGACACTGCCTGCGCTGGAGGATCTTGATGGCAGGGAGTTGGGCACCGGTGATGTACTTTTCACCACCCATTGCAGGGCCTTCTGATCAGAGACAGAGCAGCTGCCATACCACACTGTGATGCAGTTTGTCAGAATGCTCTCGATGGTGCACCGATAGAGGTTGACCAGAATCCTAGGAGACAGATGGGCTTTCTTCAATCTCCTCAGGAAGTATAGACGCTACTGTGCCTTTCTGACCAGAGTGGAGGAGTTGAGGGTCCAAGAGAGGTCCTCGGAGATGTGGGCACCCAGGAACTAGAAGCTGGAGACACGCTCCACCTTCATCCCATTGATGTAGATGGGGATGTGTTCACAGCCCCTAGTTTTCCTGTAATCCACAATGAGCTCCTTGGTCTTGTTCGTGTTGAGGGCCAGGTTGTTGTCAGCACACCACACCGTGCTGATCGACTTATCATTGTTACTGATCAGGCCTACCACCATGGTGTTGTCTGCGAACTTGATGATGGTGTTAGAGCCATGCACAGGCAGGCGGTCATGGGTGAAGGAGAAGAGGAGAGGGCTCAGCACACAGCCCTGTGGGACACCTGTGTTAAGGGTCAGGGTGGAGGAGGTGTGGTTGTCTAACTTGACAAACTGGGGTCTATTGGTCAGGAAGTCCAGGGTCCAGTTGCAGAGGGAGGTGCTGATGACAAGGTCACCGAATTTGGTGACCAGCTTCGATCAGATGATGGTGTAGAATGCTGAGTCAAAGTCAATGAACAGCATCCTTAGGTATGTTTTGTTGTTATCCAGATGGATCAGGTCGGAGTGTAGTGCTGTGGAGATGGCATCCTCCATTGACCTGTTCGGACAGTAGGCAAACTGGTGGGAATCCAGTGTGGAGGGTAGGTGGTCTTTAAGATGAACCAGGACCAACCTCTTGAAGCACTTCATGATGATGGGGGTGAGTGCAATGGGGCAGAAGTTATTCAGTCCCGCTGCAGCAGAACGCTTTGGCACCGGCACAATGGTTGCTGACTTGAGGCACATGGGGACATCTGCCTGGGCCAGTGACAGGTTAAAAAAGTCAGTGAAGAGCTCAGCTTCCTTACTCAGCACACAGTACCTTACTCAGTGCACAGCACACATCAGTGGTGGAGAGTTTGAGGGGCTGGTCGTCTCGGGGAGGGCTCAGTTTTGATGGCTGGTTCCTTGTTGTCCCGGTAGAAGCCGAGCGTAGAAGAAGTTGAGTTTGTCGGGTAAGGAGGCAGTGCTGGTAGGGGAGGCTGTATTTTGGATTGATTGATTGATTGAAAACTTTATTAGAAGATTTGCAGAAGTAGGTACATGAAAGTACATATTACATACAAGGTCAACTAAAAGGATAAAAACCCAAGAAAGCCACTGGCTTATTTCAATTGGGGTCCTTGATTTTCAATTCATCGTTACATGTAAGACAGACAGGAAAAGAAAAAAAAACTAGTACTATCTACAAGATAATACAGACAAATAACTATTACTATCTCCAAGATAAAAATACATCCATCAATACTAGATATACAATACAACAAAACATCAGGTATGTACAGCGGGTAGGACAGGTGGGGACATACACCACAGGTGGGGGCGGGGGACAAAACACAAAGTATGTACAGTGGGTAGTTCGGGTCTTTTAATCTGATTTTTGATTTAGAGGGTCCAGTTACGGATTGCAGCCTCCTGTAAATGTTTTCTGAGAGTGGTTTTGAAGGTGGGCAGTGTTTTGCACTCCTTTAAGATTATAGGAAGGGCGTTCCACATTTTTACTGCATAGTTTGCAAACGAGTTTAACCCCTTGTTTGTGGTGCAACGCGGTTGAACGTGGTTCGTGGAGCTTCCTCTGGTGTTGTATGTGTGGACGTTGTTCACTTTTTGGAAGTATGTTGACAGGTACTTGGGTGTCTTTGTGGTGTAGCGTATCTTGAAGACCAGGCCCAGTGCAAGCTGCTGCACTCTGTCAACTACTCGTAGCCAATCAAGGCTCAAAAAATGAGCAGTGCAGTCGTCATTCCCCCGCAAGGGGTCCTCCACACGCCAGTAAATCTGTTTCTGAATTTAGTTCTGCCTGGTGTGTGTGAGAGACAAAAGATGGTCGCTGCTCCTTGCTATGACCCAGAGCTGCTAGGATGTACATCGCTAAGGACGCATTGTTCGACAAGACCAGGACAAGAAGTCCCTGTAGGAATGGATAAAGTGCCTGAAGGGCAGCAACACAGTGCGGAGCTCGAGTATATGATATGGGCGGAGTTCATTCAGTCTGACCATATGACCCTCATTCAACAACCTTCGTGAATTGCTCCCCATCCCTAGAATGATGCATCTGATGTCTAACCCTAACCCCTGCCTGAAAGGACTGTCTACCAGTGAGGCAGCCTCTGCAGATGAGAGTGGTCTCTCCACCGCTGTCACATGTCCTGGAGACAAGCAAGCATCCGCGTTGATGCAGAGAAGGATCCACATGGAGTGCTATGACCCATTGCTGGAATTCTCGCATGCGAAGGAAGTCAAGTGGGACTACCACTATCAGGAGGTCATGCACCGAAGTAGCCTCAGACACATACTGTACGAGACGACTGTTGTGGCTTGAGGAGCCACCTCATAGCATAGGCAAAAAGCCTCTCACCTGTCCATGGTGGGGGCGGGCAGCATGAGCCGAGACTGAGTCACCAACAAGGTTTGTCTCTTGGATCGGTGTGAGCTTGTTTTTGGCACGATTTATCCAGAAGCCTAGGATGATGAGTATGTGCAACACCATGAGTGCTTTGTGCGCTGCTGCCTGATTCAAGGTGACTGTGCATATCAACCAATCATTCATGTAAATAAGGACTCTCAAGTCCTTGTCCTGATGGAAGGTAATGGCTGCTTCAACTGTGTCTGTGGGGCCGGAGACAGACCGAATGGTGAGGTTAGCATTATGTTTATATTTGCAAGTTGTGCCCTGGAAGGCAAACCTCCAAAATCCCCTAAACTCTGATGTGGAAATACACATCTTGAGGTCCATCATGGTAAACCATTCGTTGGGTCAAATAAACTCCAACAGAATGCAATGGTTGGGAATTCAGAAGCAGTACGTACATAGGTGGTCGTACAGTATATCCAGGATAGGGCGCAAGCTCACCAACTGAAGGATACAGAAGCTGTCCTTGCGTATGTAAAACATTTCTTTCTTCTTTCTTCTGTTTCTGTTACGGTCAGATAGGGAACCCAGGCGCAGACACAGACCAGAGACAGATGTAGAAAAATAAAGTATATTTATTAAAGGGGTTAGGCAGAGAATGGTCGTAGATCAAGCGGGGGGTCAGGCAGGGGGAGTAGTCGGCAGGCAGGCAGGCAGGGGGTTAGGCAGGAGGGGTTGTCAGCAGGCAGGCAGGGGGTTAGGCAGGAGGGGTAGTCGGCAGGCAGGCAGGGGCTTAGGCAGGAGGAGTAGTCGTTAGGCAGGCAGGGGTCAGGCCGGTAGGGCAGGATGGCAGGCAGGCAGGAGGGCAGGCAGGCAGGTAGGGCAGGCAGGTAGGCAGGCAGGAGGGCAGGTAGGGCAGGCAGGGCAGGAGTCCAATAGGGGTACTGGGGGTAAAGGCAAAACAGGGGTAAGTAGGAGGCAGGTACAGGCAGGGTAGTAATTAGGTAGGGGAGCTGGAAGCGTATCATACAGTAAGCTGAAGCTACGATCTGGCAGTGAAGTGAAGGCTGGACCGGGTCTTTATGCAGGGCTAACGATGTGGTAATTGTGAACAGCCGGACAAACGCACAACTGAAGCCACTCCTGCCAATTAGAGGGAGAGAGAGAGAGAGAGAGAGAGGGAGAGAGGGAGAGAGGCACTGCCCACTAGCTAGAGGTAGAGGGCGTGACAGTTTCTCTGCCACACGAGGCAATAACCTTTTGCTTCCAGCAAATCTGACCACACCTCTGTTCTGCACCCTGCCGACCTACAGACAGAGGCTCAAGCAAGCATCAACAGTGTCACGTGTTGTGTAGCGCTGGAGATAATTGAGGATACGCTTCATGGATGTTTTGTTTGTACGGATTGGAGTGAGTTCAAAGCCTCTGCCCACAACAACATCAAGGTTTTCACTGATGCTGTCACAGGTTTCATCAAGCATTGCTTAGTACTGCCTAGACATCAATGTTCCTACTGTCACATTTGTGCCTTGCTGAAAGCATAGACCACAGCATTCAACTCCGGGGACTCGAATGTCTACATGAAGTCCAGATCCAACGTCCGAACAGCCATCATAGGTGCCAAGAAGAATTACAGAGACATGTTTGAATCGTATTACCAAGGCTCTGAAGCTATAGGTATGTGGTGGGGATTACAGACTATTACAGACTATAAAGTGAGACCAAGATTCACTGTGAACTTTCCAGTGGAACAGTTAACCTAGGTAGCTAGGTTCTATTGGAACACATACGCGAGTGAAGAGTGAAAAGAATGAAATGGCTGTGCATTGCAGTCCCCTGTATAGGCTGGGCTGGGGCGGGATCAGCCATGCAAATCGGCCCGAGCATAGATTACTTTTTCTTGCTATGACTGATGGATAGATGATTCACTTAGTCAAATGTATTTGTTGCAAGTTGCTTTGGCTAAATGCCAAACATGTAAATGTAATGTAATGGATCAGACAGCACAAATTGTGATAGGATCAACCATCCCATGCAGCTGAATAAACTGTAGTATATAAGTGGGGCGCTACAGTAAACAGAGTAAAGTTTGAGGACCTGGGCAATAGCTTAAGCTGGCCTGTGCATGTGTGTGTGTGTGTGTGTGTGTGTGTGTGTGTGTGTGTGTGTGTGTGTGTGTGTGTGTGTGTGTGTGCTGAGGTGTTTTGTCTTTGATTTAGCAGAGGTCCAGACAGAGAACAAGATATTAACTACTGCCCATTCTCTCTTCCCCGCATGTGGCATGTTGGCCTAACCTAAGAATTTACACACATAAACACAGGGTCCTAAGAGAGTCTAGCTGCAGGCTACAGGCTGCTAGAACATACTTTTTTGGCCCACATCTGTGTTTTAATCTGATAGTGACACACACCATCTGCATGTACGTATTCATGAACTTCCTTCTGTTTTTTTATATCCCTTTTTCTAAAGCCATGTTCACGTTCAACTACGTATGTTCTAAGCCTAGTGTATACAGTATGTTGTATTAATATTAGTTGAGAAACACCACCATGATTTTACAACGTGGCATACTTTAACAACGCCGTCCCCATCTTGTGAGAGCAAGGGAACACAAAAAGTAATAAAACCAGTCGGCTTCAAAAGAAGAAGAAAAAACGTTGATTAAGTGTCAATTAAAGCAACTGCTGAGATGAGAATGTAAACATTTCCATGTGTTGCTAGAGTGTGGTCCCTGAAGGCCCAACGGAGACTCTCTCTGGTATCCATTTGTGCTCTTTTGTGTCAGGGGAGGGATATGAGGTATGAGACTGACCTTTTGATATTTAAAGTTTCATGAATAAGCAATTCAACTGCCCCCGATGTCAGAAATACTTAAAAACAAAGGCTCCGCAAATAGAATGAAAACAAAAACTGTTTGGGCTTTTTGGCGTTGTCCCCATCGTTGCTGCCACGTTTACTGTACAATCACTGGGTGCTTGCTGCGGGAAGAAAAGCCCATTGCGTGGGAGTTCCCCTTGTGGTGGTTTTACTTGGTTTTATAGAACCTGTCAGGGACATGAATGATCCTATCACACACTGGCTATAAAAAGCTCAGAAAGACGAAGAGAGGTCATCTACATATGTTGTTCAAATTACAAATGTTTGAACCTTAAAAATCGCATAGTGAGTGAAGATAGATTTTTTTTGTAGCCTACTATCATTATCACTTCTTCACTTATAATGTTAATTCTTTATCTTTATCTAGTATTTCATCTTCTTAATAATATCCACTCATATAACTTAAGCCCTCGGCTCCAGTCATTATCATCTCATGATTTAAAAAATAGACTTGGCTGGGTTAATTATGTGGTCATTTCAACACACAATGGAGCATATACTTGGCTTGTGTGCACCATCTAGTGGAGAAAATAATGGGTACATAATCCGACTACTGTGTTTCAATATTCTCCCAAAAAAGCGAATGTACCGTAACCTTGTTAGAGGGGCTGAAATGGTTCAAGACTGTCAAGCATAATTAATATCTCATATGATTGTATTTGAGGCCTTCCTTGGAAGACGGTATGAGTAGGGTATGAACTTACAACCTTGTTATCTCAGCCTTACTTATGAAACCCTCCACACAACCCACCATAGTACTCTTTATAACCTCTCATAAAACAGCATTTTGAAACCCACTGCTTAGATAATGGTGGCCCACAGTTTGTACTGGCAGTAGCATTTCCCTTAAAATGTCTTGAAATATTGATGAATCTATGGCAATGACCGTTCACAGTATATCACTAAATATTCTTTGTGAGATACATTTTGTGTGTGGTTTTTGGCCGTATGTAGAACCTCAAAGACGCAGGGAATATTTCCTTCTGCAACCTGCCGATTTCAAAATAAAACGACTCCCAACGAAAATATTGTGCCATATTTCCTTTCAGTTCTTCACCCTACATTGAACTCCCAGAAGTGGGGATAGAAGAAAGGGGAGGAGGGCGGTGTGGCTCCATATGAAACATGCTCATTGTTCTTACTCAGAAGCTCATCGTTGCCATTGTCTCCGTCAAACAGAGAGCATGTTTAATGTTGTATTATTCCCCCCTCCTCCCCCCGTGAATTATAAAAAAAGATATCCCGGTTTCAGTGTAAATGCCTTTGACAGGCGCCAGCTCATCGCTATGCAGTTATTCCCTTTAGCGCCCAATCGCCGGCTGCTAATTGGCTGCTGCGCCACCTCAGTGTTGGGGCTGCTCAGCGATTCCGCTCACGTCGCTGGAGCCTCGATTAAGACGTTGCTCCACTTTAGAGCCATGAGACATAGGGAATCTCAGAGAGAGAGGGAGGAGAAAGGGAGGAGAGAGGGAGGGAGAGAGATCAAGGGAGAGAGAAGGAGGGAGAGAGTGAGGGAGGAAAGAGAGAGAGGGGGGAAGAGGGAGAGAGAGAGAGGGAGATGGAGATCAGAGAAGGGTAGAGAGGGAGAGAGTGGAAAGAAAGAGGGGTGGGGAGAGAGAGAGAGAGAGAGAGAGAGAGAGAGAGAGAGAGAGAGAGAGAGAGAGAGAGAGAGAGAGAGAGAGAGAGAGAGAGAGAGAGAGAGAAACAGGGGAAAACAGGGGAAAACAGAGAAGAGCTTTTTGGGAGAGAGCGATGATTTGAAGGTTATGCAGTTCAACCCACAGCTTAAGCTTCTAATTAAGTCAGCTGGGACTGTCAGCGTCTGCATTGCCGCCACTGTTCACTGTTTTCTGGGTCAAACACAAAAGTGAAAAGATTGCTGCATTTTGAGTGAATTCCAAACTGTATACATATTTCATACAGCTTCATATAGCTGTCTGACACCAACAACAACACACCTATTATAGCTGCATCTCCATCCTTCTGAAAGATGCCCCAGTCATCATCCTCGGTTGAATTCCATTCGGAAGGATGAACCCGTTGCCTTGGTATCACTCCCAGTCAGAAGTCGGTTATGTAATCCTACTGAATTGGATATGATTTGGAAAGAAATGGTTTCATCATGAGAAGGAAAAAATGTGACGGTGCATCATCTGGGTTTTTGGTGTGCATCACATGCATACATCCCAATAATAATTGTAGCCAGGGAGTGAAAGAGACTGAACTTTGTTCAGGTTTTGTCTGTAGTATTTTGATGTGTTTGTCTGTATCTTTATTAAGTGCAATGAATGATGAATGAATGAATGAATGGTCTTTATTGTCATTGATATAGTACAGGTACCAAACAAAGAAATTTGGGAGGGGGGGCTCCCCTGGTGCTAGGAAAAAAAACTAAAAACAAGAAGGGAAAAGAGCTGGTTTACATAAATAAAGGCTATGTACACTATCCACTATACCAGGGGTCGGCAATTAGGTTTGGCCTCGGGCCACATTTTTTTTGAGCCACTAGATGGCGGGCCCGAACATAATCAAAGGCTAATTTAAGTAATTGATTGTTTAAAAATGTGACACGTTCTAATGCTTTGACTTTTCTTTCGACTGTACACATCGCTAGTCAACTAACAGCTTGTTTTGTGAACCTGCTAACAATGTAAAGTAGTGTTCTAGTTAACTAGGTAGCTGTCCAATCCATTATGTTGCAGTATTTTGGCTTGACTAGCGAGTTTGTGTTGTGATTCTCAACAACGTTGAAACGTAGTTTCACACTTTTCCATATTTTTGAATAATAAATGTGTGGACTGACGATGTAGCGTAGCCTAACTTATTCTAATAATTATGTAACATAGTTTCATTCTGATAATTATTCCCCCCTCCTCCCAGACAAGGTCACATTATTATTATTGGATTGGTTGTTTGCGTGCCAGGTGAAGTTAGCCAAACATTTAACATGCTAGCAAGAGAAACATAATGTCACTCTCCAAAGGTCTAAAGAGGAAAGTTGACGGTGGCATTTAAAGAGGAATGGACAGCGAACTATACGTCCATCCTACCTGGTTTCATCAATGCAAAGCCGTTGTGAGAGACATTTTCCGTGCTCACAATGTTCCCTTTCTATACATGCGAGTCGTCCTTTTCGTCAATGAATGCGATAAAGACGCACGAGAGGAATCGATGGATGCATAAACATACAAATAAACTGCCTGCGGATTAAAGTGACGTCAATATCACCAGATATCAAGCAAATACTGACCGATGGGAGATGCTTTTTGTTTGCGCCGATTTTGTTTTCAATGTTTTTCAGAAAATTAAACAGAATTTGCGTTGTTACTGTTCATATGTGTGTTGCAGTCACATATACGTAAACATTACGTTTGAATGGCTTACTGAGCTCGTGTTATTTTGTTCAAACCACACACGGTATGTCGGCTATTTCAGCACCGTGACGCGTCCACCTGCTTATGATTCACTCTGAGGGGTTCAGCGTCAGTGCGCTTCGGTGCACCTTGCTGCCTGATTGTCTGTCCCTGTGTCATTCACTCTCAACATGGATAAAAGTACAATAAGCATTATTCAGGTGGAGTTCGATTCTCTATTCGGACATTATAGGCGCTATATGTGGGACTGTCGGTCCGATATTATTATTAAAAAAAAAAAAAAAAAAAAAAAGTGGATTCTCAAAATAATCTGCTGGGCCAAATATTAT
The DNA here is from genome assembly GCF_963989245.1 of Nansenia antarctica. Classification (NCBI taxonomy): domain Eukaryota; kingdom Metazoa; phylum Chordata; class Actinopteri; order Argentiniformes; family Microstomatidae; genus Nansenia; species Nansenia antarctica. The sequence continues at coordinate 51,833,787 of NC_137689.1, forward strand.
TGGTGACGGGCCAGCAATGGCCCACGGGCCGCCTATTGCCGACCCCTGCACTATACTATACTATACAAATAAAACACTGTGCTGTACTCTATGCTATGCTATACCTATTCTAACATTTCCTATCTCTGAACCTTATGTACCCGAGGGTTGTCATATTGCACATAGTGTTATTGCACATTCATTTAAAGTGTCGCAGTTTGCAGGTTTGAAATGTTCACAGTTGTGTTTCAGTGTTGCACTTGATTTCAATCTAGTAGCTGCCATCAAATTGTCTAGATTGTCCAGGGCCTAGAACCTAGGTCTTTGCTGTGTTCAGGGCCTGAATGGCCCTGGGGTAGAAGCTGAGCTTCAGTCTGTTTGTCCTTGCGAACATGGTCCTGAACCGCCTGTCCGAGAGCAGCCGAGCAAAGTGTTCGTATCCAGGGTGGGATGGGTCTCTGGAGATCTTGGAGGCCTTCCTGAGGCAGCGTGTGTTGTACAGCTCTTCCAGAGAGGGGAGGGGGGCGCCGGTGATCTTCTGGGCCGATCTCACGACTCTCTGTAGCGCATTCCTCTCTGCGGCTGTGCAGCTGGAGAACCAGATGCAGATGCAGTAGGTGAGGATGCTCTCCACTGCGCAGAGGTAGAAGGTCACCAGCATCTCCTGTCCGATGTGGTCTTTCCTGAGGACTCTCAGGAAGTAGATCCGCTGTTGTGCCTTCTTGATGATGGCTGCTGTGTTGATCTTCCAGGACAGGTCATCCTGTATGTGCACCCCCAGGAATCGGAGGGTTGAGACTCTCTCCACACTCCCTCCATCGACGAGCAGGGGCTGGACCTCAGATTTTTTCCTCCTGAAGTCCACGATGATTTCCTGGGTCTTTGACTGGTTCAGCAGCAGGTTGTTAACCTTGCACAGCTTGCCCAGCTGCTCCACCTCATCCCTGTACGCCGCCTCGTCCCCCCCCGAGATGCAGCCCACCACGGTGGTGTCGTCTGCAAACTTTACGATGGAGTTGCTGGGGTGGACGGGGGTGAAGTCGTAGGTGTAGAGGTTGTAGAGGATGGGGCTTAGCACGCAGCCCTGGGGGGACCCAGTGCTGAGTCTGAGGGCTGTGGAGGTGTGGGAGCCCACCCGCACCCTCTGGGGGCGGTCAGACAAGAAGTCCTTGATCCATGCACATAGAGTGTGATAGTCCCAGGTCTAGTAGTTTGGTCACTAGCCTGTCTGGAAGGATGGTGTTGAAGGCAGAGCTGAAGTCCACAAAGAGCAGTCTCGCGTAGCTGTTTCCCCTCTCCAGGTGGGATAGAGTGGAGTGGAGAGTCGTCAATGGCAAGTATTTCAGAATGTTTGGGTGATGATTGGCGGTCTGTCATTTTGTGTATGTAGGGGTCAATAAAGGGGAAATTGCTCCTCCAAGGACAATGCACAATTGTATTCTAGTCTAGTCTCCATTCTATGTTCCTACTCTACAGATGAGACATACGTAATACAACTCTTTTGTTGTTTTGCAGTTATAGAAATGAAGTGACATTTGCATGTTACAATTCATGTTACCCATTGTTTACATTTTGTTGGCGCAGAAATCAATGATAGCTGCTTTAAACAGTTGAAGTTGATATGTAAGGCAGAACTGTTCTTGTTAACTCCGACAGGCCAACTCTGCACGATGAATGTCCCTCACAAACCAAATAGTCTAGACAATGCAATTCCAATTTTACTGAGAAACTAAACAGAACAATAAACACTGGTGTTTGTACTGCAATGTCGCTCTTGTAAATATTGTGATTTCCATGAGGCATTCTTAATTATTAATGATTAGACACAAACAATTCAGAAGAAATTCCAACAAAGTTTTTTGCATTTGTTTCAACTTTTCAACTGACAAAACAAAAACATTACGGTGAGCAGGGATTTGGGTCATCCTAATTCAAATCTGAATTGCTTAGTGCCCAATTATTTTTTCTCAAGATATTCCTTTTGGGAAAGAGGTTATCACAGGAGTGGTGAAGGCAATTAGACTTGGGGTCAGTTGCAGAGTCACTTTAATTAATTCATGTAACAGACAGACTGATCTGAAGTATTGCATATTGTCTGATTTATCTTGGCGGCAATACAGATACAAGCAGAGAAAAACAGCTTCATGAATTATGGAGGATTTGAGGCTTTAAATATATACAAATTGTCCTAAAGCAACAAGGATATTTACTATCTATATTATATTATGTTATCATGCATGTAATCAAATATATTCCCATACTGTACTTAATGTACATTGCCCCCCATAAAGTATTTGGACAGTGAAGCATGTTTTTATTATTATTATTTTGGCTCTATACTCATAGAACTGGTTTCCTGGACACAGATTAAGCATAATCCTAGACTAAACATTTTATATGGAGAGCTTCTATGTAACATGTTATGTTATCATGTGATCCCAAAGGTTTGGATTTGAAATCAAACAATTAATATGAGGTTAAAGTACAGATTGACAGCTTCTATTTGAGGGTAATATTGGTTTAATCTTTCAGAAAAAACAACGCTTTTACATGGTCCTAGCATAGATTTGTTTTTATTTTGATGACTGATGTATGATTCACTTACTTAGACAAAGTACTTGTTGTAAGTCGCTTTGCATAAAGGTGTCTGCTAAATGTCTAAAATGTAATCGTTAATCTATGGCAGTATATTTGGGGTCTCTGTCTTTCTGTGTGATGAAGTGCTGTGCAATGAGTTTGGAGGCATTTGCTTGTACTTGAGCATATATGTTTCTGTACACTTCAGAATTCATTCTGCTGCTGTCAACAGCTACATCATCAATAACGACAAGTTAACCAGTTCCACTGGCAGCCATACATTCCCGAGCCAGAACACCCCCCTCTACAATGTTTCACAGAAGAGGTGGTAGGGCTGTGGATCTTGGGCAGTTCCTTCTTTTCTTCACACTTTCCTGTTGTAATTACTCTGGTACGTTCATCTTTGTCTCATCTGTCCACAATACCTTTTTTCCAGAACGTTCTGCAGGCTCTTTTAGATACTTTTTTTTAGCAAACTGTAACCTGGCCATCCTGTTTATGGGGCTACTGTAACTAGTGGTTTGCACCTCACAGTGTAGCCTCTTTCGATCTGCTGTGGACGTGTTCAGCAGATGGTAGTCTCTGACATATCCATGCCTACCTCCTGAACTCTTCATCTGAACTCTCCTTATCTGCCATACAGTTGTTTGTGTTTGTGTTTTTTTCTTTTTTATTATGTTGAGCATTCGTCGATTATCCAGGCTGTTTGTGATTCCTGACCTCACCAGTGCTTTCTTTCTTTTTAATGAAATTCAAATCCAAACCTTTGGAGTATAGAGCCAAAAGAAAGGAAATTCCTCACTGTCCAAATACGTATACACAGAGCACTGTGTACTAACCGTGGTTCATTGATTGTAAATGCTTTGCTTGTCCCATATATTTACTACTGGTGACCATAATAAGCCCTTGATCTGAGTCATAACCAATAGGGGGCGACATTTCTTATTTTTTCAACAATTGAAACCTTAACCTGTGTGACACAGATCCCTGTGCTGCAACCTGGACACTAAGCACTTTCATACTGCTATCATGTTTGTTTATAAGAATGGGATGGAGAAGTAATTAAATGGGTAACCTACACCATCATGCTCTCATCACCATCGATCCATCCACCCACCGAGCCACCTAGCATGGCTATCTATATCCTGACAACACACACACAGCCCTATTAGTAGGGAGGGAGAGAGAGGGGCTGATGATACTCCCACATCAACCATCAGCAAGCCTTTTATCTTTAATGGATGCATTCAGCTTCCTAATCCATACAAACACACACCCATCCCTATTCCATTCCAACTGCACCATGTTGCCCAATTACATTTGAAATGCACTGTAGTACCCTCCACATCAAGGCTGCTGCAGGCAGTGATGGCAAAGCTGTGAGAACTAACAGTGATAGTTAGCTTTAGCATGAACGCTATCAGAATATCACATAGCACCACCATGCTTTCAGCTTTTATTATATTATTTATGCTGTGACTGTGACATATGGTTCTATGTTCAGATGTTTTAAGCAGTGATTAATGACAGTGTCAAGGTAATTGTTACAAGGACAGCATTAACATTGGAATGAGGACAATGACAAGTTGAAAGGACACTTCATTATTGAGTGACAATAGATAGCACTGCCAGCTGCGTGTGAGAGGTGAAGGACAAAGAAAAAGGGTGTTCGGGTTGAAGAGATTGGTTTGGATTTGGTGATTTGGTGAAATGCATAAAATCTATAAAAAATGTGAAGATAGAGCATTTTACATTTACATTTTTGGCATTTAGCAGACGCCTTTATCCAAAGCGACGTACAATACATGTGTCTAAGTGAATCATATATCCATCAGTCATAGTAAGAAAAAGTAATCTATGCTAGGGCCAGGGGGCATTGGCAGTCATAATGCTAGAAGAAGGAAGAATTAAGATTTAGTTACAGTAGAGAAACTGTACAGGGGGGTAGATGGGATGAAGAGGTAGAAGCTATGCACCATAGTGACACTTCTGTGCAAATGTGTGAACATTCAGACAACCTGGTGTTTTCTGTACGTATAATATAGAATTTCTGAATACCTTGATTTTTCCATACCAGAGGATAAGAATAGATATTCAAGTCGAAGGAATTGATACCAGGATTAGTTGCCTTATTGATGGCCCTCAATCTGTTCTGTATTAATTCTTCTTTCCTCCTTTCAGGTGATATAATTATACCCTAAGTCCAAATTCATAATGTCAGCTCTCTAATTGCTGAACCGAGACGTTTTACTGATTTGTGACTCTACAAAGTCATGAATACTGATTCTGTATTCATGAATAACACTTCACTGACGACTTTTGGGTTGCATTACAGATGCAAATGGCCTGGCTGATGTTGGATGGAGGTTGAGTTGGGGTCTCACTCGCTATCTAGCTGTAGGATATTCTCTCTCTCTCTCTCCATCTCTCTCTCTCTCGCCCTCTCTCTCTCTCTCTCTCTCTCTCTCTCTCTCTCTCCCCTTCTCTCTATCTCTCTCTCTGATGTTAACAATGGAAGAAGACAGCCATTATGGTCTTGACAGAATTATTCAAAAATATTCACAACCATTTTTCTGTTTAAAAGACTTATGCATAGCTCAGAAAATAACTTTGCAGAAAAAACTCTTTTGACTGAATTCAATTATGACTTGTACTCATAATGCAAGTGTAAATTATGCTCTTTCTAGATTAACTATATTGTTAAGAATTATTCATTCATATGTAATAATTGATTCATATCACAAAGCCAGTCTTCTTGCTGTGGATATAATTCACAAGTGTGTTGTCGGTCTGGACTATGATTTGAAGCAAGCCTTTTGAGTAGTATGTTTCTACAGTATGTTCTATGATTTATACTAGCTACAGCTTCAGAATTATTTTCAGTCCCTCCTACAGTATTCACCAGCCCATTGTCAGTAGTGTCTCTACATCCCCATAGGCAGATGCTGGAGAGGGAGCATGCCAGTACATTCATTGGGGGGGGGCTTTTCCCCCATCCATATCATCCATACAGTAGTGGATGGGGGTAGAACCTGCATTTTGTTGTCTGGTACATGTACTCTGCAATGACAATAAAGTTGAATCTAATCGAATCTAATATAAACATTCTGATTGCAGATTTTCATTTCAAGACAAGGGAGAAAAACAAAGCAGTAAGGCCAAAGAGTTTGTAATTAAATGATTGCATAGCATTTAGATTTTTGTTTTATACATACACAGTCACATACTGTTTGCTGTCTAATGTATGCATTACACAATACATTTGAGTTATCATAGCTATCACTCTGGCCATGTTAATTGTCGCATATGAACATATCATGTTCAATATAAAGAATGATAATTGTTTTTTGTAGGCTTGCCTCTGTCTTGTTCTGTGGAAACTACTGATAATTCTCGTTATGAGGGAATCCCTAATTGCATTAAGCAGTGAAAAGTACACAGATGAAACAAACGTCATGATTTAATTGGCTGATGAAGACTTTAGTTCCGGTTGGCTGTCACTCTTTTCACCGGCACACACAGGCAATTTTAAATGATTAGGATCCATGGTGACGGCACATAATGAACAATTAATGGCATCAATCTTTTCATTGCTGTCGCTGAAACAGCTCATTTCCAGCTGGGCCTTTCCCCCACCTGCTTGTCACGGCAACACACAGCTGAGACCGCCGCCTGTGCCGCATGCCAATGACAGAGCCACACACACACACACACACACACACGCACACACACACACACACACACACACACACACATACACACACACACACACACACACACACACACACACACACACACACACACACACACTGTGCACCATTTAAAGGCCTTAGACAAGGACCTGACATTCGCTTAAACAAAGCCCAGACAGCCAGCTTTAAACAAGCCCCTCATTGCAATAACAATAGAGAGAGGACCGCTCTGATGTTTAAACGAGGAGTGGGACATGCTAAACATGCTCTGAGTGGCCCTTTGAAATGACAGGGTACGCATGGTTATGAAAACAGTGACATGTCAAGATAAGCATGCTAAGCATATGCAGACAGGTTGTTAGCCTTCACATTGTCACTCTGACTGTGGTATTGTAGGGTTTCCTACAAATACAACTAGAGTAAGAGTTTGAAATATTAGAATATTGCTGATAACTAAACTCCTTAACAGATTATATGTCCTAATTACATACATTACTCAGTCACTTCTAATATGAAGGTCAATGACAAACTTTATTGTACATGCAGAAACATACAGAAATGTAATTGAATGGTTATATAGCTGTGCAATTGCTTTGTAATTACATTGTTATGGAGCGGAGCATTTTTAGAGTCTGATTCTGTATATCAGAATGTGTATTTTGTATAGTATAGTTTTGTATAGTATATGTATAGTATCGTTTTGTATAGTATATCTGATTTTGCATCTTGCACATCATCAGCACATTTTGATTTCTCATCTACACATTATCATTGAAAATACTGTTCTGTGATTGATTGAGTTTGCCTGGCACATTGGGACCAATGGAATAGTGACCAAAAGTGCAACCCCCCTCTTATGGGACTCTTGGCAGGTTCAAGCAAACCTTCAATTGATTAGAAAGTATTTCAAACACTTTTTGACCCAGGTCTGACTGAGTGCTGTTAAAAGCAAGACAGACACTTTCAAGTATAGTGTAATTAAGAGTTCCTTTTGGGTTACAATACATCATCACGCTCCTTTTGAAACTTTAACACTGTAATCATGAGATTCACTTCAAGGACACACTTTCACACCATAAGGGGATAGTTCGCTCTAAGTGTTAATTCCTGTGATTCACCACATACCTTCCCTCTAGTCTAGTCGATACACCAAGACAATTTTCAAGTCCTTATCCCAGTTATCTAGCAATTTGCAGCATGTGGTTCAGTAAACTGTCCCTTTAAAGTCAATGTTATATCACTGTGACCTGTGTGTCCATCCGCCATCTTCAGACGGTTTCCCCAGGTGCATCTGCCTGGTTGGGAACTGAGACACAGCAATGACTCTAGCGATGCGTTTGATCCTGGTATGAGGCACCAGATGGCGGAGGGCCTTTGTGTTTACAGTGGCTGTTATTGACCATGACTCCCACCCATATGCTGGAGTGGAGAGCCAGGTGGGCCTGGAGATTAAACCTATAAACAGGTGAGGTATGACTTTATTCTCAAAGTCATGTCTCCTGGAGAAGAAGCAGTGTCTGCAACCCTGCAAACAAAACCACGTCCTCAAGATATCCTATGGGGGGTCACTCAAAGTCATTTTGGCCACCAGATGACCACGGTACAACATCCTTCTGATGACTTTTAACTACTACTTATCCGGTCTTCGAAACTGCTCTGAGTGATACTGGCGTGCATAGTGTCTTTGTGGTGCTACTCAACCTATCCATGCATGTAGCTGTGCATGAACATGTTGTCCCTTCAACTTATGTTGATGTGTGGTGAAGCTGGAGGGGATGTGCTGACGTGCAATCAACTCCACTCAGTGTTCTGTACAACCCAGTAAACATTGGGCGGGAGGTTCGTGCATCCCAAGATATGGAAGTACCCGACTGTGACAGCAGATCATGGATTTCTTCATGATATCAGGTCTTCATCTATAATCTCTTCATCAATATGTCAGTGTAAATTCACACCGGGCAAAGTCCTGACACACACATGAAATCAATATCCAATTTTGGTTGATAGATGATTTTTTTTTGCCAACAAACATCATTTCCATTTGAAAACCTGTTGTTGATTTGTGGTTGAAATTTAGGTTCAATGCCAAAAACTGTATGTTGATGACTCAATTCAACCAACTATCCGCGTTGATGCCTCACAGCAGTAACGTTGATAAAGGAGTTTGAAATAACTAGGAAACTATGCTGATACAAGCAAGTTAAGCTGAGATGGGTTGTGCTAACAGAGCATAAACATTAAACATAGTAGAACGCCTCTGTGGTTAATGTGACTGGGAATGCCCTTGATAATAGTCTGGAGATACAGTAATTATGCTATTACCATTGCTGAAGTTGTTGAATTGTAATTGAAAAGAAAGACATTCATGTGTTGTGAGTAATTATGCAGGTTTGGGTTCTGGAGAAATGAGAAATGCCTGCTTTGTTCTCTCAGGCTATGTCTCTTCCACATTTCTCTGCATTAGCGAGGAGTGGATAGAAAGATGGATTGATGGGTGGATAGAATAGGGCTACCTCCCTTTCCTCCCCTCATTTATTTGTCAGCGCTTTGTGGTCTCTGAGGCAACGTCTCTGTCACTGTGCTGAGCTGAACAAATGTTAGGTGGTGGTGGTGGGAAGTGGGTGGGTGGGTGGGTGGGGGGGGGGGGTGTAGGGGGTAGGGAGGGTGTGGGTGAGCGGGGGATCAATAATAGAGCTGTCAGAATGGGCTGATTTCACTTTTCCCAGCTTTGGATTTGTCAGCTAGGCACTAGTATGGTGGTCCCATATCTTCCTTGCCTAAACTGCCATCAGGAGTAGGAGGTATAGTGGGGTAGTAGAGTGACATGGGCTGTGTGATGTGAAGAGGTGAGCTGACACTTCTTCCTTCACCCCCTTTCTCTTTCTCTCTCTCTCTCTCTCTCTCTCTCTCTCTCTCTCTCTCTCTCTCTCTCTCTCTCTCTCTCTCTCTCTCTGTCAGGTCATTATCACCCTGAACCTGTCCCCAATGGCCTCTCCCATCTGCACGAGACAGGGCAGGGACAACACAAGGGGCAGAGAGATGGGGGAAGAGGGGGAGGTTTGTGAAGGTGACCAGGCAAGGCAATTGAGGGCCACTCAAGTGCAGCTCAGCTGTGAGTAGTCCCATCACAGGTTGTTAGAAATGTGATCACTGCCAGGCATGGCTATTATATGAGAGGGCTAATAATGACAATTTCCACCCACTTTTAAACATTATTAGTTTAGACCCCCTCACTTTTACCATGTTTTTACCATGTCGAAAGTCAGTGCATTAGTCTATCCACAGAGCGCTGTGTCAGTGTTTCATTATCAAATCCATTCCGCTTGCTTATTGAGAGAATGCCCAAATCAATGAAATTCCATACTACATTGGCAGGAATGTCTACCAGAGCTGTTGCCCGTGAATTGAAGGTTCATTTCTCTACCATAAGCCATCTCCAAAGGCGTTTTTGAGAATTGGAATTGAAAAAGACAGATTTTTTTTAAAGGCTTAATTTAAACTTTTTTTTAAAAAAAATTAAGAAATATGTGTTTCTCTTTGAGTCAATAACTCACCACACTTTGTACACTGTAATAGTATAGCTGTAGCTTATGCTTTTGGTAGCCTACACAATTCTTTGATACTTTGATCAGATTAACAAGATGCATTACGTGCACTAACTAGCCAGATTATTTAAATGACTAAATAACTCAGCACAAATGAATCTTCCACGGGTATTGTATATATAAAGTAACAATAGTCTAGCAGCACGTGTGAGGTGGTAGTGACGTGGTGTACGAGAGGGGAAAGCATGTCTGATTTGAGTTTCTCTGTAGACAGAGCATCCAGTCTATTTCTCTCAGATGAACAGTATGGAAACACTCTCAATTGTGCATCTAGACTACTGAATCATTTAAAAAACGATAGATTTAAATTCTAAAAACGAATATACATTCAGACAGAAACATTTTCAGGTGACCCCCCCGAGGGGTCGCCCCCCCCCCCCCCCCCCACACACACTTTAAGCTGCCCTAGACGGTGCTGCTGAGACAATTGCAGACTTGCGCTACAAAACTGTCTTTTAATCAGGTATTTGGTGGCATGTGAATATAGTTAATGAAGTCCTCTGAGGAGACTCCACTGAGCCAAAGCACAACCTTCCATTTGAGAGGCTTCATAATTCTCACATAACCATGGTCTGTTGGACTGACTCGATTTCGACTGAACATGAAGATACTGGATTTATGTAGAGTTCCTCATGTCGAGTTCCTCATTATGTTGAGTTCCTCATTAGAAACAGTTCTGGACATGGTTCCATGAAGATATGCAAAACAATTACAACACTAACACTGCCAATAGACAGTTGTTCAAAGGTTCAAAGGTTGACAGACAGCGCTAAAAGATAATAAGCAAAATTCACATCATGTGATTAATTTCAAGTGTAAGTCAGACAATAAAGTCCCTATATGGTCATGTTGCAAAGTCCTCACTATTGGGCCATATTGAAATTGATGAGCAAATACAGTGAGTTAGCTATTGTGTCTGGATTTACAGTTAGGGTTAGGCATTAGGTTAGTAGTCAATATTAGGGTTAGCAGTTCTGATAAAAAAAATGTAACAACAAAAGAGTTATATTTCATGTCTAGCAGCATGGCCCGATTGTGACGACCAGAGAATCCCTACCAGTTCCAAATGAACATGACTGGTGTGATTTATTATTGCTCTCGCCTGCAAATGTTTCTTTAATATACTTTTTTGGATGTAAATAGTAACAGCATAGCAGAGCAGAATAACACACAGAGTAGAATAACGTAGCCTATTCAAAGTGTGAGAAACTTTATGACCAGGGTTTACAGCCCTTTGACCAACATTTTGAACACACCCGATATTGGCTGTATGTTTGGAGCTATCAAATTCTATTTTAAGGTGTTCACTTAAAATGCAGTCGCCCCATGGAGCAGCATCAAATATGCATTCGCTGTACTTTTCACCTTTTCGAATTTATTTCTTGTATAAATCAAAGGGAAATTGAGTATTTTATGGGCGAAAACTCATCCATGTTTCATGAGGTGCCAGAAGCAAGAGCTAGATAATAGAATAGCTATCAGAGAGAGGCGCTCTGGTTTTTTGCTGTTACCTCCGTAAGATCCCATTACATTCGCTGCATTAATAGGCTCGCCCCACATTACCATGCTGCACAGTCAGAGTCATGACACTGAACTAAAAGGGGTCGCCCCGCTTAACACCTTGTTTTAAAGTGACCACATTAAACATCATATTACACAGACTTTGTGACGGTAAAGAATTCAGGTGAGGAAATTGTCAAAGATAACATGTTTATTATTTAAATATGGATCTAATAGTAGTTACAATATGATTAAAGTGTCAATGACCAACAGGGAGTGTCTAAGCAAACATGCAGTCAGGCTCGGGCCCGGCCTGGTGTACCTGTGCTGCTACTGAGGGCATGGCAAACAAACAACAGCTGCTCATTTTTGGGACTAAGCTCAGCAATTCCCCCCCCCCGACACCTCAGACCCAAGCCCCTGAGCACACCTCAACATTTACCCCCCCCCCCCCCCCCCCCCACAAGCCCCCTGGATTCAAGTCAGCAACTAAACAACCCCCACATAACCTCAAACCTTCCAGCTCCCCGGCCTCACTTTGGTACCCAGTATTTACACACATGCACGCACGCACACGCACACACCAACACACACGCGAGCACACACACACACACACACACACACACACACACACACACACACACACACACACGCACGCCTGCACACATGCCAACACACACACACACACACACACACACACGCACGCCTGCACACGTGCCAACACACACACACACACACACACACACACACACACACACACACACACACACACACACAGATGGGAAAACACAAGAAAATTCTTGCTCTGATTGGATTATTATCTCCATAAAAGTGAGACCTCCCAGCTGCTTGTTGTGTTTTATAAATACTGACAACCCTTGTATTCTCCACTTAAAGAGATGAGTTACAACATGACATTCTGCAGAAAGCTTTCACCTCAGGGTTTCACTTAAACTGGTTCTGCTGCTATGTGTAGATGGGGTAAAAAAATAAAGAAAAATAACTGTTTATTGATCACGTCAAACCATCATTTAGAAAGAAACTTCAATTAGTGTTCAATATGTATTTTCTATTTTGGCCCATGGCAACTTTATCTTGGTGAGAAAATCAATATACAATGATGAGAGAAATTGATATTCTCAGAGGCTGCTGATCATAGCTTTTCATCACCAATCAATGCTCCTAAAATGCACAGCCAGGTACTGATATAGATATACAGCATGTCTGTTTTCACTAAGACACTATTGTAACTACGGAATGGAGGCACTATATTGAATGGTTCATGTATTATACAGCAATTTACTCACCACATTTCTAGAGAATAAATTCATCATGAGCATTGCCATCTCCTCCCTAACCGCCCCCCCCCCCCCCCCCCCCACCGTACTGAACTGTTTTTGTTTAACACGGACACTCTGTCTTAGTGTCTCAACATCTTCAGAGGCTCATTACGAGAATTACTACAATGGCATTGAGATTGTTCCAGGTGGAAAGTGATATCATTAATATCCTCTCTCTCTTTTTTTTTGTGTGTCTTCGCTCGGAGTAAAAGTCTCTCCTATTGCTCTCCATGGTACACCACTTTATGTTGATCGATTGTAGTCATTAGGGCACCTCTGTAGAACAGCGCGTACACAAAGAGTGATGAAAGGTTAACCTCCACCAGCTAGCCTGCGCCACACCTCCACCCCATCCCTCACTGTCAGCCCATTCAAGGTGAATTAGCCAGGAGTCCGGGGGGGGGGGGGGGGGGGGGGGGGCTGGTGGGGTATGATATAAAGTCGGGCAAGCACTTCAGCGAGGCTCATACATTTGCGATCGAGTCCATTGTCCGAAGGTCCTTGCATCATCCCGTCATTTATTTATTCGGAGAATCTACCGGTCACAGCTCTCGATGTGACATCACTAGCACCTGACTGAGACGGAGTACAGATAAGAGTCTATATTTGGTATATATGCCAACAAGAATGATCTCAGAGGCTTCTACTGCAGTCAGTATCAATCGGATACATTCCTGGATAGCCTATATATCAACTACATAAATAATCTATGCCGACGCCATTTGGCAGTTTTAACACCAGTAACTCTTCAAGTGGCAGCGGTGCTCTTTGGTGACCTTGAGACACGCTCATCAGGGGATGCATCGCATGATGCATATTTCATACATGTTTAAGCATGCACCACATGAGGTAGGTACTCATTAACCCTGCATGAGGGAGTGTGTGCATATATGAACTGCACACAGGTCGAGCATATGCTTAGGGGGTTACCTTCTTAGGGTGAGTTTTCAAATGTATTAATATTATTTTTTTCTCAAAGAGCCTCACTCAGTGCCCTGTACCAACAATTTCATCAGGAGGCTGTGTACTTCAGAGACGGTTCCACACTCCAGTTCACCACGGGAGCCTTGTGTGCCTTCGTCGCAGCCGAGCTAATGCGTTGCTCTTCCGCTCTATCTGTCACGCCACTGCCAGTTCCCCCTCAGGAATAATTAGAGGGAAAAAAGGTTGCCATTTTGGGGAAGGATAATTACCTTACTGAGCCCAGTTGGAAACCTGACAATAATTATAAGCTTTGAAGACTCCACAGGCCCTCATAATCTCTTCATTATGGAGAGAGAGAGGTGACACGCACCTTTTTCGTCCAAACTTGAAATAGGGAAGATACTGATGCTGCGGACATAACGTTAAAAAAAACAAAAAAACAAAGAAATAACATGGAGTAACGGGCTTAGCGCCAAGGGGGAGGTGCGAAGTAGCATGATGATATTTCTTTTTTTGTTTGCGAGCAGAGATATTGGACAATGGGAGCCATTAATTTTCATAAGGAGAGGCTGACCCTCATAACAGCAGTAAGTGTGATTTATTTGTCAGATGAAAAGCCATTAATATCAGTGTGACTCTGTTAAAGGTCTTAATACAAAGTCAATGATAGTCGTTTCACCCTTACTGTAAATCAACCCGTATCAATTCCTCTCCAAATAGGACATCTGAGGTGAAAATGTCATTATGCAAGACAACCAAGATGGAATATGATGTTTTATATATATATAGGTATGAGGTAAGCTGAATCTTCAGGGATTGTAACACCTAGTCCTATTAAGCAATCTATATATATATATATATCTATGTTTTGCTGTCATAGGGGTGATGCCCAATACAATAGAACATAGACTAAAATGCTAAAATGCATGTATCACTCTCACATTCAGTGTTGATTAACCAACAGTTCCTTTTTCAACATTAAAAGTGTTAGGGTTAGGGTTATGCCTGTTCGGTGTTACCACATGGTCTATAGTTCAGGGCTCTTCCTACTAGGAGGTGAATGGTGCTAAGTTGCATGCATGGTTGTGCCCGAAAAATCTGATCCTGTGTCAAAACATACACATAACCTCTATTCTGTATTTTACACCATATGATTACCACATAAACAGAGAACTGCTGTTTTGTGCAATTATGTTTTTTCCATCTAGGTCCCATATATCTCAATGCAATAAATGAATAGAAACAATCAATAAAATAATTAAAAACACCATCTACACCGCTTTTAATTATTCCGATGAGCGGCGATGAGTGATGATTGTCTTCCTATGATGACTTGAAGAGTGGCCTCCATCTGGAGAGAGCAGACGTGTGACAGGGACTAATCCATCATCCCTGGACTCCTCTGGCCACCGCCACCACATTACCATAATGGGGGTGATCATTTGTGGACTCCGGCTGTGCCCACGCTGTCATTGGTGTCCTCTGGAGGCTCTCTCTAAACAAGTAACTTGTGTCCCCTTACTCTCCTTCCCATGGATCATACAGCATCAATCCCCCAGAATCCTCCTGGTCCTCTCCTCCTCCATGTTCTATCACGCCAGAAAGGGACCAGGCTGATTGAGAATGCATCACAAGACTATGTTGATGATTGTTTAAATTGGAAACACATTATATTGTTTTGTTACATTGACAACATCTCCCCCCAGAAATACATTTCAAATACTTTTGAGGCATTTGATTGAGTCTGCCTGGGGTTCCAGGTGGCGAGGTTTGCAATTGTGGAACTATTCTATTGGTTCCTTTGTGCCAGACCAAGTCAATCAAGCACAGAAAAATATTTGAAAAGGTACTATTTTTCTACAGGGTGAAATGGTGTGTGTTGATTTACGGTAATATATACTTAATAGTGGTCAGTAGCCTAATGGTGGTCACACTTACTGTTGTTATCATTCCCAATGTCACAGGCTCACATTATCGTAACCCAGGGGCACATAATAGCAGTGTCGAGCCATGGGGAAGGAGGGGAGGGAATACGTTGATTTGCTCTATGCATTCAGACTGCTGTGTGTACTCTGGGCACCGATGACAGTGCTCATTAGACAGGAATAATGACTCTGTAAGGCGAAGTAGCAGTTTTAATACGCCTTTGCTCCCGATGTCACAGGTTAACTACAATTTCATTTCCCCTTGCGTGACCTCTAGAAAACACAGCTAATAACGCTGTCAGGCTTTCCTGCTGACAACAGCAATTTGCTCTGGACCCGTACCGCTCTCAAAAGGACTTAGCACTTAGAAGACCTTGAAAAGGCCTTTCTGTATAAGTGACACATACAGTACTACAATATCCCCATCGGCTCCGTGTCTGTCTGTGAGCTGCTTGGAAACGAGTAGAGAGAGAGAGAGAGAGTCTGGTCCTGGGTTATCTTCAAGCCCACAGTGTAGACCTCTGAGGCAGGCAGGCAGGCAAGTCCACCCTCCCCTGGCTCAGGTTGGGTTCTAGAGATCACACATCTCCCATCCAATCAATAAGGGGACATAACCGGGACCTCCAGGAGCAGCTTTGCAGGGTAATTGCAGAGCCTGTGGAAACCTGGAGAGGGGTTATCTGTTCAAGGCAGATCAGGGGTTTCAGTAGCAGAGGGGATTAATACGGTGACACTTTACCCAAGGCCTGGGATGTTATCTGACAGAGTTTTGGATGAGTGACATGATAAATGCTCGACTGTTTGAGTGTACCCAATGATTGAGGGGGAAAAAGGGATATTACGACATTCTAATGTATTCTGATTCAGTCGAAGCATGTATTCAGTGGAATCTGCTGCATATGTCTAACTGGTAGAGACAGAATCTACAGTTTTCATGTCATAAGCAGGGTGTACAAAAGGTGTTAAAATGTTCAGTACAATGGTTCACAGCTTACTTCCTATTCCATTACAAATTGAGTTATAACAGAGAAAATACTTTACCAAGTACCTGGCACAAAGAAAAACGAGCTAGAGGTGACCGGTCATGAGGACCGTTTCCCTCATGAGATATATAACAATAACTTGTCTTTCTTCATCACAGAAAGCCAATTCTGAGACATGTAGTACTACCAGCCCCCAACCCCCAACCACACAGGTTGACAGCAGAGATTTTGATGAAGGTCATTCATAATGATTAAAATGTGTCTCAATGATTTCCAAATGACTCACGGGACTGCAGGTCCAATGGCACCTTTTTCGGAAAAAAAGAAAATTGCATTAGCAGTTCCCTGTCCCAGCCTGGGGACTCCCACCTCTACCGAGCCAGCAGACAGCATGAGCCTGGAGCAAGAACCCTTCCCAAGAACAATCAAGCTACAGCGCCAGGCACAGCACAAGAGAGAGACGCCGGGCAGCCCTTCGTTCTGCTGATACGGAGGCTTTGGAAATAGCTGTTTTGATGTACAGTATTAAACTCCCCTTCAGAGATACAACTCACATGGATTGATTGTAATTATCACCCAAAGCAATGTTTTGGAAGTGGATTCCCTTAAGAATAATTGGGGGTTAAATTAGATTCTGTATCACAGCAAACACTTGGAGAGCCCAACAAATAATGCTTGATGTCGCATTAACATATATAGTAGATCTGAATTGTCTTGTTGTTCACTTTCACTTTATAGGATTGGGACAGATGGATATCGCTGATGTTGTATATCAAATATAATAAGATTGGATGAGCAAAACTGTTACTTTATTTTTGTTTTGTTTTCTGAATTGCCCCCCCTTAAAAAAAATAAAGAAAAAAGTTTTCACACCTTAGTTTGGTGCTCAGAGTGAATGAATAAACTGACAACACTGGATTTCTTGCTTAATAGGCACTTAAAAGGCCCCCCCGATTAGTAGCTGGTGCCTAATGCGGGACACTGAATTCACAACTTCAAATAACGTACTCGTTTATATATAATAAATAAATAACGTACTAAAACTTTCAAATAACTCTGCTTTGCGGTCGTGCCTAACCACCCCGCTAGCCGTGCCGATATCCACGATATACCACGGCTTCTCGTTCCATAACGCTTAAGTATGTTTACAAGTCATTATCACTTACCAGTAGCCTACGGCAGACGAGAACAGTGAATCCATTCCACAAAGTATACGTATTTAGTGATCCGTAAACTGTTGTTTATTACAATAAGTGGGCACTTCAAACTTCAAGTTGCGTGTTATGAAAAAAACTGAAAATATGACATGGCAAGAAAAAGTTTGAGAGCTATTTATAGCCGTTTCACGGATGCGAGTGGTTTACGGTTTCACCAGCTGCCAATACAAATGTAAAAGGGCCTCTTAGGCTTGACTGGTATAGGAGAGGAAGAAATGAAAGTAAAAATGCACTTTAGCAATGACAGCTGTACCAGCTGTAGCCCATATATGCATTGGACACACGGCGTGAAGCATTTCTGCGACACAGGTTTCTGTTCACTGTTTTTGTTCCCTCATCGCTGTATTCAATGCCAACACCAGGATGTATGACCCCACAATGCAGATTTGTAGCAATCCGGGGCTTCCTTAAACTGTTGCCATTTTCTCAACTCTGCTCACAATGAACACTTGAACAAGAAGCAACTGCGTTCCAGACTAACTCGACCTCTGACTTTGAATGAAGCGCAGCAAACCGAAAACTGCCACTAGTGCATTGAACCGTGGAAGGCGAATCGTACGGTACGGTTTGCACCCCTACTGTCTACTGCCATACCTATCTTGTGCCTTCACTGATACTGTGGAAAGGATGGAACTGTGATGATTGGGTGATGGGTGTGTTTATGAGTCTGTGGAAAATAATTGTCCTTAAAATGTCCTTTATGTCCACACATCCACTTACACAACAAACACATGGGTTGTTAAAAAGGAAATTATTTGTAGCTACATTTTCAATGGTATCTCCTAACTAGAGTTGCCACCTTCTATGTGGGGAAATAAGGGACGCCCTCCCAAGCCCCCCCACTGCAAGTCCTACATCTTCTCCCCACTGGTGATGCAATTATTTTATTGGGAATCCGATACGTTGATACACATGGTTTGATGTGCTTTATTGCAAGATAAAAATAACAAAAGCACTTATACCCGTCCCTTATAATACAGGACAATCCGGTTTAATAAGGGACAGGTGGCAACCCTACTCCTAACTGTGATAGAATGAAAGCGCTGATGGGTCCTGCATCGCTAACAATGAAAACACTTAGAATTTTACTAATTTGACCAGCATTACAATGATCCAATGCACCCAACATTAATGTCATCAAAGTTACCTTGTATTTACTTATTACAAGTGACAGATGACTAGTGTCAATTAATTTCCTAGTGTACGTTTAAAGTAATGGTGACGTGGGGTACTGTCACCATCAGTTGATTTCAATACTAGCGGGCTTTTGTTGGTGTACATAACCAGTAGATGGTTAAAGTTACATTTGAGGTTTAAAATGGTGCTAAATGGCCATTATAAATCAGTAGCGTTCACAAATGAGATGGCATGATACAGAATGTTAATTGGAGATTGCTGTTTTGGCCCAGACAAGGTGTTTTCTGGTGTGATGGCCTAGCACAGGGGTCCCCAAACTGAACACGGCCCACCCCCACACTTGGACCGGCCCTTTGAACAACGTGTAATTTCTAACTGCAATTGCGGCATTGCACCGACGTGGTGGCGGGGGCGCTGTTTCGCAAATAATTGGAAATACATTTCCACCATAAATTGATGCAGAAAGGGCACAAATTGCATCTAAATTCACCAGAATGCAAGAAATTAAGTGTTTGATGCTCGTTTAAGGACCCCCAGACAGCCCTGCTTCATGGGTCCCCCCGTGTATGATGAGGGTCCTCCCTCAAGTATCAGACTGTAAAACTGATTATATTTCATTGACATATCACTATAGGTATAAATTCCATCCAAATTCAACTGTTTAGACTTTGTTTGCATCCACCAGTGCTCTCCTGCGCGCAATTGCTTTGCGCAACCGCCTCCATTCCACTCCGTTCCATATTATTTTATGTTAGAGACCAACCCAGGCCCCCCATCACAGAAAGGAAAAATGATGTGGCCCTCACAGAAAAAAGTTTGGGGACCCCTGGCCTAGCACTTGCCTTTATATCATCTGTCCGCTTTGTGGATTCACACATTTGCCACTATTACAAAACATAGCATATTGTAGCAGCAACGCGCAAACTAAATGCTACACCTTTAAACAAACTTTTGACAAATTGGTGAATGAACTTTATAGCCCATAAAATATGCATGGCATAATCTTTATAGAACATTAAACTATTCTGACAGGGTTATCTTAGTATGACCAATTAACTATACAGAGTATTGAATGGTTAGTAGAGTAAAGTTTAAATATACAGCATGACCTTGGGAGAGAGCAATTTAAGTTATGGCTGCTGTCAGTTATATAGTGCATGAGCATTTATATCTGATGCCATAAAAAACTCAGTGCTAGAGTGCATTGTTGTGCTCTGCCTGGTGCACACAGTCTGGTCTAACCTGATGATTTGTGTGTAGAGGTCAGTGAGGTGTGGAAGATTGACCAGCAGGGACACAAAACCTCTCCAGCCCAAGCGGTGATGAAATGCTGGCCCTAACATTCTGATAGCATTATTTCATCTACCCCTGATGGCCTCCCTGCAAGACCAAAGCCCTGCACTCATTCAAGACTCACTCACATACTGAATCGGATGCTGTTGAAGAGAGACAGCATCAAGGAGTGCTGATTTTCTTGCTTTCTCTGTATTATTTCACATAATATTCACATATCTCTTTGAAAATCAAAGGAGGCCGGAAAGAGTTGGATTTTCTTTTTATTGCAAAAATATAAAACTGTATATATTACACTACAAAAACATGTACACAAACACAATTCACATACAGTTTCAGGAAGAGGACCAACACATATTACAACAGCTATTCTTTTTTCTGTGCTTTCACCATTCGAATTATGGTAATTGAGCAATTATAACCTTATGAATGGGTGAGTTATTTATTACAATGGTTATGCAGGTCATCAATAGGAACACTTTGAAAACATACAATGTCATCACAATTCCTGCATGGGCTGTGGTTTTAGCCCATGCATTTGTGTAAATATGTCATTTCAAATTGATTACCATTCTATTGATGGACAAATAATGTTAGAGCTGAAATAGTTGGCTACAGTTACATAATTGCTGTATACATGTGCATTGAACAGCGAAACACTCACTAAAGTGAGTTCTTTGTTAACTTAGAATCTTAGACTAGTCTAGAGACTAGACTTAGAATTCTAGAATTAGAATCTTCACAAGTCTGCTGTGCTTATACGTAAATTAGTTGACCTTTGGGTAGTATTTACTCAATACTGTGTCAATGCTGTATTTGTGGTGGGTGGTTTGATAATGGTATGCATTGATTTACATTTATATTCCTGAAGAAAGCATGCTGTTTCAAAAGTGCAGAGAAGGATATCATTTCACAAATTAGTTTAGGTAGCATCAACTCAAACGTTCTGACTGGATTTCACTTCGTCAATGACACAAACTTAAGTTTGAGACTGTAGATATTTTCTTGGGGAAAACTGTCAGACCACTGTAGAAGATCTGTTTATAACCACAAACAAAATCACCATCATCTTTGTCTTATATTTAATCTAAAAGACTTGTGCTTACTCTCAAATATCCTTGTCAAGTGGCAACAATTGTGCATTTGTCTAAGGGTGCTTTCGTCTTTCATTGAGTATAATTATGACTCTTATGACAATTTTGTGGTACTGAATTGTTTAAAGAAAGCATAGACTCTGGACTCTAAGAAACTCAGGTTCACCCAAATGGCGATCTCTCTGTGTCCCAGTTAGGGGGCAGACTTTCTTAAAAAACATAATTTTCTGAAACATACTTTGTAAAATCAGCAAAACAGTTGAATAATGTTGAAACTGGCACTTTCCCACTATACACATTTGGGTCAAATGTTAAGTAAATATCTTAAAATGTGTCTTTTTACAAACATTCAAAAGCGGGAGACAAAGGGTCTGAATAGACAAAACAAGTATCCTATAATTAATCAGACTCATGACCCCATTTCAACGTTGAGTCTAATACGGACAGCTTCATATTCCTATACAGTTTGACATCAAATAGTATTTGAAAGACTCAAATACACTTTCACTACCTTACTACCTGTAATGATAATTCAATTAAAATTTTATCTTGCAGCACGTTTTGCAAATATGCGCCACTATTTGTGTTCAATCACATTAAATCAGACTTCATAGCATTTAGTATTTGGAGATCATTTGATACATTGGATGGTTGAAAAGTACAATGACATCACATTGCAATCACCCTACAAATAGTAGACAAGCAGGTATGTATTTTTTATTCAACTGAAATAAAATGGCAATACATGTCCCATAAAGTGCAACTGACATTTGTTTCATGATATACTGTTTTTTCTTTTTTTCCTATTTTTTTCTTCTTATTTTTTTATATTTTATTTTGTTATTTGTGGTTAAACAATAGCCAGGGTGCACTACTCTGAGGGACACTGCAGTTTGGCAATGTCTCTTATCACAGCTCAATCAATGGTGATTGTATCTTAATGGAACGTAGTCTGCATGAGATAATAGAGGCACTTTTAAACTACTAAGTATGCAGAAAACCAATTGATCATGCAAGAGGGATTCTTTTGAGGGGTTGATTTGTTGAGGTTTATAATCTACACACTATTCAGAAACCGTTTTGGTAAGTTGTTCTACTGGATAGAAACACGGTCATTCTAGCAGCAATATTGTATTAGAATGTTGTTACATAGTATTTTAGTAATTGCATTGTAATTGGAGTTCAGCAATCCCCTATGCCATGCATATTATTTACAGTATTATTTAACAACATAGCAATACAATGTTGTTGCTAGAGTAATTGCTACTGTAAGTTGCAACACAGGTATAGAGCAACTTGTAAAGTGTTACCCAATATTTTAATGGCCACATGCCCTCACAACAGGGATCATTTAGGATAGTTACTGTACACGTTAACCAGATACATCTACATAACAGATGTGGGCCCCGCCCAGATAGCGCTCTCTAAAAAGGCATAGATGTTGAATATGTTTTATGCTCATGGAAGGCCAACAAAACAAACCGCACTGTAGATGACTAAAGCGTCTAACACAAAATAAGGTCACAACCATTGCATGATAGGCTTAGTATTAGTAATGGCTGTGATTCGTTTTAAAGTGGATCAAGCACACTCACTTTCACTGAACCTGTCTCATATTGTTCTAGAATAAACTTCGGAAATAGCAACTCACATTATCCCTGAATCCTCTCAGTTATTGATGTTATAGTGACCCTTACATTCCCAAGTACTTTTAGATACTTCCAAAGAAGACACAGGTGTGCCCAATCTGCCATCTCTGTAAAACTATGAGTACAATCTCTGTTTATGCTATGTATAACCCACACTGCCAGTAGCATACTTTTCAGTAAATAGTCAATTATCTATCTCAGAGCAGTTTCATCGATAAAACACTGAGAAGCACTGTAAACCATAAACCCTGTACATACTCTATGTTAACACACTCACTCAATATGTTATCCAGCTTAAAGAAGATTTACCCACATAAAGGTGGATGGAAACAATGCTCCCTGGTTTAGCTATACATTATATACATTATATAAATGTAAAACATGTAAGCAAAGTAGTGTTGTACTGATGGTGTTTGATTCTAATTACTGTAGACATCATTGGTATTACCTGCCAACAACACATCTGCATATGAAGAAATACTACACATGTACATAGTTTTTTTTATATATATCAGGAAAGTTAGAAATAAATTATATTACCAAGCTAAAGTTCTATATTGCTTCTTCATACTCAGCAGTCCTCAGCGAAAGAACCAATATGAAATGTATCTTACTGCATGAATACAGTCCAGTCACTTCTGTTGTGAAGTGGAATAGTGAATAGATGTGTTTGTTTATCGCCCAAGTGCCTGCACAATCTTATAGATGGCATATGGAGTCTATCGGATGCCCCTAGACAAATTGGATGCCTATAGAACTTGAATGACACCAGTTTGGGTTTGAGGCCTTTACATTATTGTGTATTTTGTAGAGGTCCTGTTGAATTCCTGTGGATTGTAGTGGATTACTGGAGAAACCTTTTTGAAACCTGCTGCTTCTGATGGATTATTGTAGGTTCTGTTGGAAGCCTTTAGGATCTGAATAGAAGCCTACTGGTTCTGATTGACAGTTCAAGGTTCTATTGGGGGCTGTAGGTCATGTTGGAGGCCTATAGGTTCTGACAGAAGCCTGCAGTCAATATATTCTGTTGGAGATTGTAGGTCCTTTTGGAAACCTATCAATTCTGATAGAAGCCTCTAGGTTCGGATTGATTGGCCAAGTCTCTGTTTGCTGCATTGAGAGCGCTATGGATGACTGAAGCTTCTGGAGATTAAACTGGATGCAGCATAATGTATGTAGAGTATGTTAATGCATGTAGATGGATTACTGAAGGTTCTGTCAGACAATTGTAGATTTTTTTTGAAGGACTGGCATCAGTTGGATGCATGTAAGTCTTGTTGAGGGTCTGATGGAGGCCTGTAGGTTCTGATGGATTGGTGAAGGTTCTATTGGTTACAGTACCTGTACTGAAGAGACGTAGGTTCTGATGGAGGACTTGGAGGTTCAGTTGGATGATCGGAGGTAATAGGATCCACGACGCAGCTGGGAGGTCTGTAGGTCTGTAGTGCTATACATTCGGCCAAGAGACTGGATCCCCCATGTCTGTGTGTCGTTCTGAGGAAGCGTATACTCGCCATCCTCTTCATCATGGCGAGTCCATGCTTCGTGTCTGCACCCTGACAGGTGGACACACAGACATCAGGAGAACTGTTCGCCAAACGTGAGCCAAACACAATATTTGAATCCTTCAGTTTGTCAAGTCATTTCCCTTTGTGTTTCAATTGGTTGCGGTCAATAAATACATCATATTCATGTTCATAGAAAGTGCTAGGCAACTCGATCCACAACGCCCGCCTCCGTTGGGTCAGATGGGTACTGTCACGTTCATCATCTGAACTCGCATCTCCTGGATGCTGTTGATGATCTTTTTCTGGTGCCCAGCCAGGTTTACGCCAACCCTTCGTAGGTCACTGTGAAACAGGTGGTTGAAAAGAATGAATACACACAAGTTGTACAATCAAACAATTAACTTGTTCAAAGAATCACTTTGGCGTCATTGTGAAATAGGAAGAAGGAATACATGCATGTACATGTCATACTCAGAGACAGACATAGGAGTGACACTATGCTGAAAACCGTAGTCCTTTACAGACCTTGCATACTTTTTAATGGTCCTTTACACTCGGTTAGGCTGCTAAATGACATTGAAATGAGATTGTAAACCCCATTCCAATAGCACATGCTAGTATCTGATGTGACCGGCTGCTGTGACCCGCCCTCCATTCTGCACCACCGGGAACATACGTTCTCCCCAGGCACAGTCCAGTCCTGTATGTTATGTTTGACACAGCAAAATATCAACTGCAGAGCTCTGCAAACGTTCATGCAGCCCATTACTTCCTATGACAACCACAACTACGTTTTTTGTCACCTTAGCAACTTTTTTTTTGTCAAGGAGAGACTGTGTACACTGTAGTGGAGGTCATTAACTGAGGGGAGAGACTTACTCCAAGGTCATCTGAGCAACCACTTCCACAGAGGTGTATCCACTTTCCATGAACAGCTCTGTGTATCGACCCATTTTAATGGCCTCTAACCACTCCCCCACCGACTGGTATACGCTGCCCTCGGCACTCCCATGCTCCACTAATAAATTGGAGACCCTGAGGGAGAGAAATACATGCAAGCATGAGAATCGGCATGCACACACACACACATATGCACACACAGACACCCAGAACCACACGTACGCACACGCTCAAACAAACACACACACACACACACACACACACACACACACACACGTCTTTTTTGCAAAACAAGTAGTTTTGTGTCATGTATTTAAGCATTTAATGTGCCTTAGTACATTTTGCTAATTAAATTGGTGACTTTGGCCAACGTGTTTTAATGTTGGCCTGTGTGTTACGTTATTTGTTTTGAATTCTGTTTGGACAAATGTGCTCAAGCAATTGAGAAAAACTGTAAATAAAAGAATCAATAATTATTTAATATGCAATAGCAATTCCTTTTATAGTGTACATCTCTTTACATAAAATGATTGAATTAATATGAATGAATGTTGGCTTTATCGATCTGTTGTTTGTTATTCCAACACTTTAATCTGTTTAGTTGGTATTAAAATGTAAAGGCTGCTGTGGGAACAACATTAATATTAAATTACACAGTTCCTAATGGGTAGCCACAATTGCCCCTAATATAATTACACTCTGTTCTACTTAAATAGTCATATTCTCAAGTAGAAATCAATACTAGAATAAGCAGTACTTGTTATAATGATTTCAAGGCAAGACAACATAATCACTAATCACTATTGTTTTAACAGCACATCATGCAATAATGTAGAACAACGACTCAGAAGACAAAAGAACCTTTCATGTAAAATGCATACAGTACACTTCAACCAGCTCTCGTCCTTATGATAGCATGACCATTGGCTATGATGGCTATGATGACACGCTCTGTTTGATAGCATGTAATTCTTAATAATTGATAGTCATTTGTATGCTGTCACTTCTACTCAGCTCAAGAATCAAACCATGGAACAGTTATTGGTTATTTGTGTCATTAACTCTTGATTTTATATGACAACCATTATACACTATTTATATTAATTTCCCTGCCGCTTAAATTGTATTACTTCATCAAAGAAAGGAAGAGGGTAATACAAAAATGGCTAAGGAGATGAACGAGTGACTGAGTAAAAAATGAACTGACTGATTAAGTAGTATCTGTATGTTACTGCAATGTTGTGTCATTGTTGCACTGTACTGTTTTGGACCCATCTTACATGTTTGTATTAATGGCACTGAAAACGATTTCAAACAACCACCCGCGATTACAGACAAAGGTGGATTGAATTCCAATCCTCACCTGTTGGAAGAGTTCACCAGCGATTTGAGGCTGCAGGGGTTGCGGATGAGCTTGTCTAGGAGACTGACAATCTCTTCAAACTTGGGCCTGCTGTTTCTGTCTTTCTGCCAGCAGTCCATCATGAGATGGTAGAGTGCTGCAGGGCAGTCCATGGGCCCGGGCAAACGATAGCTCTCCTCCACTGCCTTGATCACCTGAGAAGACAGCCACACAGCACAGTTGATTACACCACTGTCTCTTCCCTGGAGGGGTGGTGAGAGGCTACAGTTGCAGTAGACATACTGAGATAGGCAGTAATGATGACTGGTTGGTGATGTGTGTGGGAATACACAACACATATAGGGGTTTGTGGAGGTAAGTATGCTGCGAAGAAGCTCACTGCATGAGCTGTTTTAATGGAGTTTAACTTTCCAAACTTCCGTGTCCCGAATTTGAACTCGCCTAAAAGTCAGAGGCACAGATGAAAAGGGAGATAGTGACTTCTTAGTGATCATGATGTGAAGTAGCAAATGAAATGTCTTGGTGAAGCTGTGCAAAAGGGCTCTAAAGATGTAAAGACATTGATTTGTTGAGCACATGACAACCTTTTGTCATGTGAAATTCACAAACAATGCACCCACACACACACACACACACACACACACACACACACACACACACACAAACACACACATGCGCGCACACACACACACACACACACACACACACACACACACACACACACACACACACACAGTCTCAAGAGTAGTGCTGGAAAAGCAGCACAGAACAAACCCCGATGGCAGGTCCTAGAAGGGAAGAAAGAGCCGCGTCTCGCTAAAGCAACCGAGATCAGAGGAAATCCTCATGAAAGCCTTAAATAAAACATCAAATAACTCTCCCTTTCCCAAGCGTAGCGCAGACAGATTAATGATGTAGCAGAATGAGGGATCTGAGGCTGGGATGAAGCCGTCATGGCAGGGCGAATAGGGAGGGGGATCGAGGGCGGCCTCACTGAGATAAACATGACTGAGAGCTGCACCTCCTTTAGGGACTCCTATGTGAAACCTAGGCCTACTCCTCTTATTCCCCTGTTAATATACCATACACATCTTTACTCACTGGCACTGTGGAATGTATGTGTCACACAATATACAGTCCCAACCAGGTAAAAGTTGGTTGTAGTAGCAACATAGTTTTGTGGTCGTTTCCTTTATTATCAGGGTTAACACGTTAAGTCATTAACACGTTAAGTCAAGAGAAAGATATGCACTGTACTGAACACCCATCATCATCGTGGATGGTTGATCGAATTAGCAAAACATCTGCACATTTTGTGTCACATTTGAACCATGATTGAATCTAGACAAAACGACAACATGTTTTAAGCCTTCCCTTACAGCTAAATCAAATATCAACCAAAATAGGATGTTGATTTCTTGTTTCATTGGGACATTGACATCAGTGGGCTACCTCTACCCTGCTAAGTAGGTATACATTATGTACAGTAGGCTAATACTCTGTATGAGTATGCCACTATGGTTTTATTGTAATAATAATAATAATATTTCCTTTACAAACCTTTACAATTAGGCCTATATTGGTTAGTTTTGCCTTTCTGGTAATAGAGCCTCTTCGGACAATTACTGTATACCCACTTCTTCATTTACCACTACACCACTGGCTTCCTCCATCAGGCACTGTCTGCAACTACATAAACATCTTCTCCCTCTGGTATCAACAGTTCTATTGTGATAACCAAACGACTTCAACAACTCTGGGAGAAGCCATAAGGAATACAGTATGTGGAAGCAGCAAAAGCCATTGTAAATCTCTCATTGACTTGATCTTTACAAAAAAAGATATTACTTTTTAGTCAGCAACTTTGTCCAAAGGGAAGGTTTGTCTTCAATACATACTAAATAATGTCTATGTGTGAAAGCAGTGGGGAAAGCTGTACCAAGTCGGCAACCGTGTAGTCACACAGATTGATATATATACATATAAACATTTTTTTATGTGTGTGTGTGTGCGTCTGCCTGCCTGCCTGACTCAAAACTCTCTTTCTGGGTGTCATGTGATGTAGCTCTAGCATTCCCATACAAAGGACCTCTGACTTGCCCTATGGGTGTTTTTCTACAGAACTCCACTCCACCCCCCCACCCACCCCTCTCTCTCTCCCTCCCTCCCTCTCCGGCTGTCTCTCTCTCTCTCTCTCTCTGACCTTCTCTATATGCCCCCCCTCTCTCTGTTTCTGTGTCCTCAGCTCACTCTCGCTCTTTCCCCTGCTGTCTCCCTCTCTCTGTCTCTCTCTCTCTCTATCCTGCTCTCCATCTCCCCCTCTCCATCTCCACAACCTCTCTTTTTCTACCTCTCTTCTCCTCTCCTTCTCTCTCTCCCCTCTCTCTCTCTCTCTCTCTCTCTCTCTCTCTCTCTCTCTCTCTCTCTCTCTCTCTCTCTCTCTCTCTCTCTCTCTCTCTCTCTCTCTCTCTCTCTCTCTCTCTCTCTCTCTCTCTCTCTCTCTCTCTCTCTCTCTCTCTCTCTCTCTCTCTCTCTCTCTCTCTCTCTCTCTCTCTCTCTCTCCCCTCCCTCCCTCTCCCTCTCCCTCTCCCTCTCCCTCTCCCTCTCTCTCTCTCTCTCTCTCTCTCTCTCTCTCTCTCTCTCTCTCTCTCTCTCTCTCTCTCTCTCTCTCTCTCTCTCTCTCTCTCTCTCTCTCTCTCTCTCTCTCTCTCTCTCTCTCTCTCTCTCTCTCTCTCTCTCTCTCTCTCTCTCTCCCCACTGCCCCACTCACCCCCAATGTGCACATTCAATAACATCTCTATCCTCCCCTTTTATTCTATTAATAGAGCTACATTTTCTTCTCACCCTATTCCCCCTCTGGCTAGGAAGATACTATACATTTCACCTACATTTCCAAGTGGAAAACAGTAGCGCGGTAATATAACTGACAGATAAAGATCGCCTTATATTGTATACTGGAGTTTCTGTGCCATGGCTGACTTCACTAACTCTATAATACAATGGATTATAGCAGTATTGTCAGTTCCTCTAAGTATAATAATTATAATAATAACAGTTCCTCTAAGAATCAATAATTTCGTTGCATTGTCTTGTACTATGTAATGACAATAAAGTGAATATAATCTAAAATCTAATCTAATAGTTCAAAGTAGCAAAATGACGAAGAGGATCAACTGTTTTTACAACCATTTACCAGGTATGTTCTATGAATACTACCGTATGACCACTAGGTTGGTACGATGAATCTGGTATTTTGTTTAGATAAAAGGGATATTTATTATACACAGAATCTTATGTTAGCCTGGTCATTAGCTACATATCTGCTTGTACTGTAGCCAACTCCTATTAAAGTCATGCCAAACACAGTAATAGGAGTTGTCTGTAGCACAAACTGATCTGGGACAATGACCAGGCTGGTGTTATGT
Organism: Nansenia antarctica; assembly: GCF_963989245.1. Taxonomy (NCBI): domain Eukaryota; kingdom Metazoa; phylum Chordata; class Actinopteri; order Argentiniformes; family Microstomatidae; genus Nansenia; species Nansenia antarctica. The sequence goes on from NC_137689.1 coordinate 51,863,898, forward strand.
GTTACTGTCCAAGACGTGTACCTTCCAAGAGATCGGAAGGAATAAACAAACAAACAAACAAACAAGCAAAAAAACATCATGAAGTTACATGTAATTGTGATGTCATCACTTACATCCTGATTGCTCATTTCCCAGTACGGCCTCTCTCCGTATGACATCACTTCCCACATGACGATGCCATAGCTCCACACATCCGAGGCAGAGGTGAACTTGCGGAAGGCGATAGCCTCCGGAGCGGTCCACCGGATTGGGATCTTCCCTCCCTGAGTGAAACAATAAAATACAATTGTCACAATATGCAAACCATACAAATAGTCATTGAAGTCCTTTTCAAATAATTAGCTCTGCTTGATTGAGTTTGTCTGGCATAATGGAACCAATGGAATAGTGCAAACCCAGCCCATCTGGCACTCCGGGCAGGCTGAAGCAAACGCTCAAAGTATTTAAAATAGTTTATGAATCAAGTCTGGTAGGAGCTGCACGGAGGCAGCACTGTTGCGGTGCGGCTGGAGAGTTTAGGTGTTCGGTGTCTTCTAATGTAATGTGATGCTTTTTGTCACAACATTCGACAGGAGAATTATTTTGGAGGGGATGATGTGTATGTGTGGTTCTCACCCCTTGCTCTCGACTCTTACTGAGAGAGAGAGAGAGATGTGGAGAGGAAGTGTAAGTTTGAGTGACAGGAGACAGCGGTGGCGATGTTGGGGCTAAGTGCTAATTGGCTATCCTAGAGGCTGTACTTTCAGCGCCTGACAAGACCCCGCTCAGTCTGGGACACACAGCTCAATTTACAGGTTCGGGAGCCTAGTATAGACAGCTAGCTAACACTGCTAACAGCATTGCAACACATGCACACATATGCACACACACAGAGAGAGAGAGGAGAGGAGAGAGAGAGAGAGAGAGAGAGAGAGAGAGAGAGAGAGAGAGAGAGAGAGAGAGAGAGAGAGAGAGAGAGAGAGAGGGGGAGAGAGAGAGAGAGAGAGAGAGAGAGAGAGAGAGAGAAAGAGAGAGAAAGAGAGAGAGATATGCACTGTACTGAACACCCACCAGGCATCCGCCTCCCTGTCAGAGCCCTGACAAGGAAGTGTGGATGAAACAGAAAAATAATCAAGCAACCAATTAGGGCTCAGGATACCGACAGTCTAATTATCCCCCTTTCAGTGGAAGCAGCTCTCAAATCACTCAGTTCTTTATTAATAATACTGCAGCCTCACCACCCTAACTCACTCACCGTGGATAAACAGACACATGGTACTGACTGAGGATAGACACTCACAGAACACTATAGTAATACTTGGTAGGGTCTCCCTTTGCTCTCAAAACAGCCTAAATTCTTAGTGGCATTGGTTCCACAAGATGTTGGAAACATTCCTTTGAGATTCTGGTCCAGGATGACATGATTGCACCACGCAACTCCTGCAGATTTTTTAGGTGCACTTTCAATCTCCTGTTCTACCACATCTCAAAGGTGTTCTGTTGGATTCAGATCCGGAGACTGGGAAGGCCACTGAAGAACACTGAACTCATTGTCATGTTGTTTAAGACAACTTTTGCTTTGTGACATGGTGCATTATCATGTTGGAAGTAGCGTTAGAAGATGGGTACATTGTGGCCACGAAGGGAAGCACATGGTCAGCAACAAATAGGCTGTGGCATTCAAGCGATGATAGATTGGTATTAACGGGGCCAAAGTGTGCCAAGAAAACATTCCCCATAACATTACACCACCTCCACCAGCCTGTTGACACAAGGCAGGTTGCGTCCATGGAGTCACGCTGTTGGTGCCCAATTCTGACCTTACCATCTGTGTGCCTCAGCAGAAATTGAGATTCATCAGACCAGGCTATGTTTTTTCAGTCTTCAACTGTCCAGTTTTGGTGAGTGTGTGCCCATGCAGCCTCAGCTTTCTGTTCTTGGCTGACAGAACTGGAACCCGACGTGGCCTTCTGCTGTTGAAGCCCATCCGCCTCAAGGTTTGACGTGTTGTGCATTCTGAGATGCTTTTCTGCTCACCACAATTGGGTGGGTATCTGAGTTACCGTAGCCTTTCTGTCAGCTCAAACCAGTCTGGCCATTCTCTGTTGACCTCTCTCATCAACAAGGCGTTTCCGTCTGCAGAACTGCCGCTCACTGGATGTTTTTTTCTTTATTGTACCATTCTGAGTAAACTCTAGAGACTGTTGTGCGTGAAAATCTGAGGAGATCAGCAGTTTTAGAAATACTCAAACCAACCCGTCTGGCACCAACAATCATGCCACAGTCAAAGTCACTGAGATCACATTTTTTTCCCTATTCTGATGGTTGATGTGAACATTACCTGAAGTTACAGGCCTGTATCTGCAGGATTTTATGCATTGTGCTGCTGCCACATGATTTGCTGATTAGATAATTGCATGAATGAGAAGGTGTACCTAATAAAGTGTTCAGTGAGTGTATATTCGGCTATGGATGCAGTGGAACTGTATTTGAATTGGAAATTAATACCTGGCATATTTATTTATGTAAGAGTATACTACAGAGACAGTTTCCAGGCAGCTTCATATTACTAGCTTCATATTACTAGCTTCATATTGCTAGCTTCATAGCACTAGCTTCATATTGCTAGCTTCATATTACTAGCTTCATATTGCTAGCTTCATATTACTAGCTTCATATTTCAGGGCTCTCAAGTCTCACGCATTGGGCGTGAGACACACGCATTTCAACCCGTTCACACGCTCACACGCCACGTGTGTCTCACGCCCAATGCGTGAGACTTGAGAGCCCTGATATTTCTAGCTTCATATTACTAACTTTGTATTGCTAGCTTCATATTACTAGCTTCATATTGCTAGCTTCATATTACTAGCTTCCTATTGCTAGCTTCATAGTACTAGCTTCATATTACTACCTTCATAGTAGGCCTACTAGCTTCATAGTACTAGCTTCATAGTATTAGCTTCATAGCACTACCTTCATAGTACTACCTTCATATTACTACCTTCATAGTACTAGCTTCATAGCACTAGCTTTGTAGCTACTAAGTCCATCATTGGCGATGGATGAAAGATTGTCTTAGTATTACAGTACTACAGTACTTAGTATTTCCATATGAGGCTCTATGGAAAGTCACCTTTGTTCAGATTTTGTTCAGAGATGTTTTAAACTGGGCCCGTTACATATAGGCAGTGGGGCTGTGTTAGTGGTGGAGAGATGACAACAGAGACAGCAGTGTAATAGTAAGTAAAACCATGTTGTAGAGAGGTGCTCACGAATAAGAGGTCATGTTGGGGGTGTCTTTGTATGAGTCACTGTTGCGATGGGCAGATTGAGACCTTCCCTGGCTGGAGGTCATCCACCAGCACTGGGTTAGATGTCCCTGTCAGTGTGTGTATGCGTGTTTGTGTTTGTTTGTGTGTGTGTGTGTGTCTTACCCGTGTGGTGTAAGCAGCCTCAGGGTCGTCCTCGAGTACTCTAGACAGGCCAAAGTCGGACACCTTACACACCAGGTTGCTGTTGACAAGGATGTTGCGAGCGGCGAGATCGCGGTGCACATAGCCCATGTCAGAGAGGTAGCGCATGCCAGAGGCAATGCCACGTAGCATGCCAACGAGCTGGATGACTGTAAACTGTCCATCATTTTTCTACAGAGGAGAATCAGACAAAGCTCATTAGATGTAAGTACATGATATTATGTACTTCTAGCAAAACTATCAATGTTAGCACCTCCACTATGTCAACAAATATGTCGTCGTCGTCGTCGTCATCATCACCATCATCATCATCATCATCATCATCATCATCATCATCATCATCATCATCATCATCGTCATTCTTTCTTTATTCAGATGAAGAATAAAGCTGACGTCTTAAAAAGACATTAAGTAACAACAGCAGGGTTCTCCCCAGGATTTTGAAGAAGGCAGCACTGGATATGAAAACCAACTCAAGTTTATTCAATGTCAAAATGGAAAGAATGAAGCTGAATTAATTAATTAAGCTGAATTAACTGAGTAACATAATGATGCTTTCACTTTTGTTTTTTTCGCTATTAACAATGACGGCATTGGTGTTCAAAGATAGCTACTCTTTCATGACTAAATATCAGTTTAATTTCCCTAAAATATTGACATGGTGACACAGCGCCCCTCTTACTTTGGGGAGAACCCTGAACAGAATAACATCACACAACTACAAAATACAACAACAACAACAACAACAACAACAACAACATAAAAGACAAACACGGTGACATGAGTGCCATAAAAGTATGTACCTTCAGAAATGTGTCCAAAGACCCATTCTCCATGTACTCAGTTAGAATCATCACTGGTTTACCTTCAAATTCAAAGAAAAATAGATGAACAATCTTTAGAGCTGCATACAACCACACAGACACAAAGACGTGTGTTACCAACAGATGATTTACCTTTTAATGCTGGTTTAAAATACAAAACATTTGATTATATATCAAATCGAAATCACATTCCATTTGGAAGCACTGTCACTTTTAAACTTACTGCAAATACATGCATAAAGTACATACATACATACATACATGTGAAAAATGTGTGTGACTTCATAGACAATTAGACCTACTCTTGGTGACTACACCCTCCAGGTGGATGATGTTTGGATGATCAAATTGTCCCATGATGCTGGCCTCGCCCAGGAAGTCCCGCCTCTGCTTCTCGGTGTAGCCCGCTTTCAGTGTCTTGATGGCCACAGGGAACTCTCTTTTACCTGGCAGTCTGAGAGGCCCGCTGCACACCTCCCCAAACTCACCTGGAACACAGGTACACACACT
>NC_137689.1:51873686-51888686 GCF_963989245.1 Nansenia antarctica
AAAGAGCAGAGCAGGAGACAACCTCCTTGTATAAATGTAGCTGGTGTAACATTTATTGAATTTATTGAGTGAATTCGGTCAAAATGGCATAATTCTCTATGCTTTGCTACACCGAGCGTCCGGTTTTTCTTCATTCATTTTATTCATCTGTTCTCCAGACATTGTGATGAAACACTTGCACAAATCCATAGTGTACTGTATATACAGTGTGTCTGTGATCTCTGCAGCACACACACACACACACACACACACACACACACACAAACAAACAAACAAACAAACAAAAACACACTCACACACACACACGCATCTGGAACATGTGCTATCATTGCTACCAGTGTACCCACCATCGAGAAATACATACAGTGTGGTGCAAACTGCCAACATTCAACAGACGCTGGCAGACAGGGCAGACTGCTGAGTGACAAGGTCCAGTAGGGCATCCCAGAGACCTTACCTTCCACTGAGCAGGAAACCGGTGACCACGGCCAGCAGGATGATGCCCACGGTGATGGCCACCGCCACGATGGGGACTTGACTCTGGTCACTGGACGCAGCTACTGCTGGGATCAAGGGGAGAGCAGACTGTGAGCACAGCACACACACGCACGCACGCAAACACGCATGTGTATGCATGCACACGCACGCACACGCACGCACACACACGCACACACACACACAAACACACACACACACACACTACACTACACTACACTACACTACATTAGAGTTGGAATTTTCAGTCCGAACGGGACAGGCTCAGGCCAGTCCGAGTCAGATTTTGCTTGTTTGTCATGACAGAGCTTGTGTTTTCTTCTTGTTAAGACCCAGTATCATCCTGCGTGGCTGTGTGTGATAACTCACAGCTCTCTGACAGCTCTCTCTCCCTTTTTCTCCCTCTGCTCTGTCATGCTGTCTTCGCCTGTACCTTACCAAGGGTATCGGATCAATAGATAGAGAATAAACTCCATGGCTTTCTCTTGTGGACAAATCGGTATGGTACGGCATTGATGTGGTACTATTGGTACGCCGTCCATGCATACAAACACACAAAAGAGGGAACAACAACAAGTTGTGGCTCATTTCGGGAAATATATACAAGGTAAGACAGGTGCAGGAAATACAGAACTAACACTAAACTGACTTGACAAGAGTACAGTAGTCTATTATAGTCTACAGTAGTCTACAGCAGTCTACCGCCACGGCTATTCAATTACTTCCCCCTGGGGGAAGAATCCATCTGCTTTTTATTTAATTGATTGGTCAAAGAGTTCACTCGCCTCGTTTTCTACGTCTGAATCAGTCAGAATTAAAACCAGAAGGGTTTTCAGCCCTCCAGGAGTATTACTGAATAATCTGAGATCAGGTTCTCACCTGTCTGTATAATCGCTAAAGGTTAAACTGATCCTAGATCAGCACTCTCACGTTTTGTGAATACAGGCGCTGACCCATAGAGGCTCTGACAAAAGATTGTCTGCATGTTGTTGGTTCATGTCATTTCACCTATTATGAATGGCATGCGGTACTTACAGTAGGGGCTTGTCTCAAACTCGAACCTGCGACTGAAACCTCCGTAGCCTGCCGAGGTGCGCGCTCTGATCTGGAATATGTAGAATGAGGATGGCTTCAGACCGTCAGCCACGATCTCTGTTTCTTTTGACTTGATGATGGTGTAGCTTGTCTCTTGGTCCTGAAATCACAGAGAGAGAGATATATGGAGAGAAAGAAAGAGACAGAAGAGACAAATAGAGGGAGACAAACAAGAGACAGAAAGAGAGAGACAGAGACAGAAACAGAGAGAGAGAGAGAGAGAGACAGAGAAAGAGAGGGAGAGAGGGAGACAGAGAGGGAGAGAGGGGGAGACGGGGGGGGGAGAGAGAGAGAGAAAGGGGGAAATGAGAGATGAGAGCATGGCCTGGGCATTCTGCTGTCCCCAACCCCTGTGTCTGTGTGTGCGTGCGTGTGTGTGTGTGTGAGTGCGTGTGTGGCCAGCAGTAGGGATCAGTTACACAGGTCTAGCCGGAAAGGGCTTAAACGAGCACTGTGCTAAATGGTGTCTCCATTAGCCCAACCACTGACGAGGGCACTTTTTCCTCCTCTAAATGCTCCAAATCTCACTTTCCCAGAATAGTGAAGTGATATCTTGAGAGATGATATCGACTCCAACCTGCCTCTTCCTGCTGCCACCGGGTGACATATTGTCATGACGTCAAGAGTCATGGCCTCACTATGTGAATCCTTTGTCATAACCTCCACTGAGAAATGGCCCAACATGCTGGCGTGGTAGAATAGTAGCTCAAAAGCAAGAAGGCAGTTTGTGCTTTGTTTTGTTACAACTGAGTAAGAAGCATGTCATTACTATCAATGGACTGTTCAACTAACTATCCACTGATCACAATTAGTTGCAGTTGAGACTTTGAGAATCTGTAAACCATCACTATGGGACTAACCAAATACAATGGCTTCTAAAGACCGTTCATTAATTAACAGTACATGAGCTGGACTAAGCGATCAGGTTTGCTGGACACAGATGAATACATTAGATTTTCAATTTTTAAAATCACCATTGAAGATGCATTTTACTGTAGGATTAAGATCGATCTGGGAAACCAACTCAGTGAGTTATAAAGTGCCTCTAACGTTGAGGTTGCTGTACTGTACCTTTTCAAAGTACTTGATCTCATACTCCAGGATAATGCCATTTGGGCGGTCTGGTTCCTGCCATGCTACGGAGATGCTGTTCTTCCCCGACTTCCCTTTTCGGACCACACTGACAGGCGTTGGGGCTGATGTGGGGAAGACACACACACACACACACACACACACACACACACACACACACACACGCTCAGTGACAAATCTCTCACATAGCAATTTAATATGCAATACAATTATTATGCAAAGTATGATGTAATACATTGCAATAATGTCTATCACTCCACCAACATATCTGATTGAGGATCATAGGAGAAGTAAGAAACCATTGAATGAAACAAAATATATAATTCTCTTAGTCCAAGAAACTCTGCACAAATCTATCTTCAGAACATCAGAGTGGATTTAAGACTTTTAAACTATTTATGATGTCTGACAATACTTTCATCTTTGCCATTTTGATTAATCAGTTGAAAAATGCCTTTGAAAGTCAATTCAAGAAGATTAAACATTAAACAAAGATTCTCTTGTCTTCTTCGTTTGGCTCATAAGGCACAAAATGACATTGTTAAATTGCTAAAATTCACTATTAATCATGCATTGTTTAATAATTCTCGTATCTTGGGAATAAAGTATCTGGAAATATTGACTGAAGTCAATGATATCTGTATGTGTGACGAGTGGTGTTCAAACCAGGTCTCCCACATGGGAGACCCAATAGACTACCATTTGGCCAAGAGGACATCCTCAAGGTCTGAGGGCAACACTTGAGTTTGCATGTCTCAGACAGGGCTACCTCATCACAAGAGAGTGATTCCTAATCCCCTCCTCTACAGTTTCTGAGACTTGCAAACAGCTTATGCTAACATCAGTCTCACATACAATTTGCCAGGTACAGAATACAATCATAAAGCAATATAGAATGCAATCATTGTGAACTATTATGATTCATATGTTGAGGAGTGTGCCTCTCTTCAAGACTATTTTCGAGAACTTTACAGAACATCATGTCGATCATGAAAAAGGGCACCCTTTAAAACCGCTTGAATAATATCAACAAGACCATTTCCTGACACCATTTTCACACTCTATAACTAATAATATTATTCTCCTAAAATGTATTTAATCAACACGTTTAAAGCAAACAGATGGTGTGGAGAATATAAACAAACAACAAAGAGTCTCCTTTACACGTCTTCTCTAAACATTTCACAGAGGGAACGGGAGACAGTTCCATCCATCTAAATGAAGAATGTTGAAACCAGACCTTATTTTTCATTTCTCAATGGAAGTGTTAGACTGCATCTGTGAGATAAAGAGCTTTTAAGGTGAGTCAAAACGTTCCCTGAGGTACCAATCGGATAGCTCTGCTGCTAACTACACGCCGTTTAAGTTTCAATAGCCTCAGAGAAAGAAGAGGAGAAAATAAATCTTTTTTTTTCTTTCGCCAAACAAAAGGAGTAACTGTATCCAGGCCCTAGCCAGACAAAACTATAATCATTCCTATCTTAAAAGCCTGAAACTGGATCCTTATTGCCATTGGATCTAGAGACAGGGGGAGAGATGAGGGGGGGAGGGGGAGGAGGGGGAGATGGGGAAGAGACTGAGAAGATGAGGGGGAGACGTGGGAGAGATAGGGAGACAGGAGAGAGACGGTTGGAAAATGGAGGAAGACAAGGAAGGAAGATGAGACAGAGGGAGGAGACAGTGAAGAAATGCGGCGAGAGAGGTGGATGAAGGCAGAAAAACAAGTGACAGAAGGGGAGCGATAAAGGAGAAACGACGGAGAGACAGGGAAGAGACAGAGGTACAGTAGAGCGATAGAGAGGTAGTGGAAGAGCATTGTTCGGAGGGTAGCCAGACCATTTAAACGGTCTAGTGGCCTGTTAATGTTGACTCCCCATCAACCAGGAGACGCGGCTTCAGAGTTATTGATTTCCTGAGTTAGACAGCACAACCATGATCTATATCTGGGATGACAGCACACTAAAACAGGAGCAGCAGTTTTGTCATAACAAAGAATTGTAGGATGAACACACAGTGACATATTCCAATATTTGTTATATTTGCAGAATATGCTGTATTACATTGGGTGTCTACAATAAGTGTCAGGGAAGTAGCCATTTTAAGTAAATCATCGTTTTCACAGGGGAATGACTGTATATTACAAAAAATTAAATGACAGTCTTAGACTGTAACTAGACTCCTAGAAAGGAATTTAATCGTGTTCATATGTTTATTAGCTCCACATATTATCCAATAAGATGTTCCCTTTGGAGAACTTGGGCTGCTGGCGTTCTGCATTATTTATGTAACCTTTATTTAACCAAGATAAGTGACAGTATCTATTTTTCGAGGTAGACCTTTAGCCAAGATTGCAGCTTTGCAGTAACATTGCAGTCAACATATTCCAGACAGACAATGCTGCTGTACTGTACTGTAGGTTGACTAGACAGATGGAGCACCTCCATGCCACAGGAACTGAGACACAGTGAAAGTGTGATCACGCCCGTGTTCCTGCCTTTGATAGGGATGTGTTGGCATCCTATAGCGAGAGGGGTTCATACTGTCCCTGTGTACCGGAATACCCGTAGAGATAAGACCTGAGCCACAACACACATACCTGAGTAACATCTACCATCATTGCTTGAGTCCATGCAGGGAAACATTTTGAAATAGGATGAGGATGAACAAAAATCCAAAATCAAGCCTGAAAAATAAGTTTACAATTGACCTCAGATGATACAAAATATGATGAAGATTAACGAGCTGTGTCCTTCATATTCTTATTGGTTTTGGTTATGTATTCCCCTTGGTGCGTCTCCATGTAATTGAATTCAGGTTTGCACACTTGACATGAGGTGTTAAGCCTGCCAAGAAAAGGTCAACGCTGACCGTCGGAAGAGAGCTCTCTCTCTCTCTCCACAGGCTGTGGTGTTTGTAAACAAGTATTGTTCTGGGGGGTCCTGGGGGGAGGCAAGATGAGAACCTCTGGCAGCGAGGCCCGGACCATCAGCCACACTTGGGGCCGATCGCAACGCACCTGCCAAAAGGATTATGGGAAGGACCCGGCCTCAGAGAGCACTGGGGCCTCAGGATAATCCTCAAATACATACAGCATACAGAAATATAACCGGCTATAAACTCCCAATATAGCACCATACATGACCCTGTACCATCACAATCACATACACACACATACAGTAGTATCCGAAATATGTCTTTGCAACATCCTCAAATATAGTATTATTGATTAATCCTCACCAGACTATCATGTTCACATACAGTATATCATAGGATCAGATATACTGTATGCCTTGACTATCATTCTCATATTGTATAGTGTAGCATCCAAAATGTGTACAATATCAGAGAAGGGTCCTTACCATCATACTCACAAATACTGTAGCAGAAATACATTATGCCTGAACCTTACTCATATGCTTCATCAGAAATACAGCCTGAACGGTGACTAAAATAGAAATAAGCCGTTCACTATGTCCCTCATACATCGCCCAGGTACAACATCAGAAGTATGCTCTTATCCGTGACTCTAATGCAGGGGAGGCTATTGGAGGTATATTTTGATACCATTCTTCATTCCATCTCCATTACAATGAATCTGTCCTCCGACTTCTACCTCCACCAGCCTCCACTGCTCTAATGCATGGTCTGAGACTGCCTGGTTACAGTCCCGTGATCTAGCATCTATGTACAAGAAAAGCAAATTCCTCTGTCCCAGGCAACAAATATGCCATTCAGTTAGTGTATGCATGTTCACTACGTATGACATGACTACCTTTGTCGCTTCAACAACCCAGAACCAGGTAGCTTGAAATTAGAAAAATTTCACAAGACAGCATTCTCTTGACAAAAAAAAGAGCATTACAGTAAACAAAAATACATCGTAACACATGGCGAGAAGTAATTACACCCTTGTTTTGGCACAAATCAACATCTGCAGACTGCAGTATCTCTTCAGCTCTGCTCTGGAGAGCCAACAGCTGCAGCCTCGTATTTAAAGGGATAGTTCACCCAAATAAAACAATCACATATTTTGGTTTCTTACCTGTTACATATACTCTATAGACAAAGACAGATGCCTGTTCCTGGTTAACTAGCCACTGTAACACGTAACCTGCCCCTTTAAGGTAATAACGTTTAGGGTTTCTTTTATGACCAATTCATCTCAAAGTATTGTAAAACGAGTCATAGGGCTCTACTATTCTATTTGAATTTACTTTGAGATTTTTTGTATGTACCAGGAGATCGGATGATGACACGAAAATCTTCACTCAAGGACTTCCCACTGTGAGTCGTTACAGCTCTGCAGTGTTTCCACAGAAACTCCTGTGTGACTATTCTGAGACACAGAATGGAGAGCTTCACACAGCCGTATACTCGAGTGATAATTGCCTGCACCTTAATCTCGGATGCCAAATCAGCTGCGCAATCTAGTTCAGTCAGATGTGGAAAAACGAGTTGATATAAATGCCAAGTGAATTCCACCGTCCCTTTCACAGTTATTGAGTTATTGGTATCTGAAGATCGCTGAAAAAAGAAATTGTTTACACACATTTTTATTTCTGATGATTCAACTGAAATGTTTTTCCACAGTTCAGTTCACCTCTGGATGAACATTATTATTTGGCATATCCGTCTTCCTATCATTAGTGTCATTAATTCTGAAGACAAATTATTCAGTTGACCTAATAGTATCTTAACGAGCTGAACAGATGCAGACTTTTCCTCAGGGTGAATACCTGCATCATACCGGCTACATAAATTAGCTCCACAGGACTGTGCGGTGTGCTCTTTGACTATGATGTATTGCTAAACAGATGTGCACAAATGATTTGTTAAATATTTGTCCTAAATCACGAAACAACGGTAATACATAATACATATGTGGAAGAAAGGGTGTTTGAGGTAAGTGAATAGATGTTCTAGTTTACACTATACTATATAGCTACTTCTGCACACCTGCATACGTACACACACTTTAGATTCAAACCTAGGATTTAGGCCATGGAGATCTTGCTGATATGAACAGAAGGCTCTAGGGAACTGGCCCTACTGAAGTGTACTTGTATTTATGTATTTATTTTTCACAATTAACTCCTCAATGTCTGGAGTCTATAACCTTGCATCTCATGGAATAGGGTAATCCTTCAAGCACTGCATGGGAAATACATTATTTTATGACAGAGCATCAGTTTTGATAACCATGATGCCAAGGGCTCAGAATAACAGTCTGTTTAATAAAGCTTCAACGTCATAGAGCACTCTGAAACCAGTTAATTTATGAACAGTCACTTAAAAGTCTTTACAAACTAACTGTAAACATGGCGGACACCAACGATAACATGACCATCATTTCGTTGGCGACAAACAATTTGATGTTATCGTGTTAACATTAACGCTGACGTTAGCTAGCTTTCTGTTGCTAACTTTAGTGATGTTGACAGTAGATACTAACTAACGTTGCCATTTTCATGTTTTAACATTCTTTCAAATGAATGTTAATTCATCCCATGTAGATACTGTTTTGTTACACCTAGATGCATGTTCCAATAGGCCCTCTGGAGTACCAATCAAGCCGCAACCATTACATTTTGCAACAATTTGCTCCAACATTTTTAAATTAGTATGTTCAGACGCTCTGACAACTGTCAGCGCATACATGTGCAAAACATGCCGGCATCGATAAGAGGAATCGATAAACTCGGAGGCATACGATTCTGATGCATCGAACAATTTGTTACCAGTTCTCGATTCCCATCCCTAATCTGACTGATCGTTCAAATCAATAAAGAGCTTAAATAATTACCTTTATTTCCTTCTGAAGACATCAGAGACAGGAGGCTTTCCATGGGATATGCCTCCTTGAATCAGCCCTGACTTTAGCAGCAAGAACTACAAAGACTCCTCTGAATATGTTTATTATTCTAAAAAAAGCTTTGCAAGGACACTGTGAAATGACTAATTTCAGGGATCCCTTATCGACGAGAGCAATTCACACACTTCAAACACATTTCACATACCCACACAACCACAGATACACACACACACACACACACACACACAAACACACACACACATACACACAAACACACAGGGCTGCTGTGCGCAACAGGTCCATCAGGCTGTCTCGGGCCTTCCCCAGTAATTACAGCCCTCATTGATATAAAGCAGATTCTGCATCAGCTACGATTAGGGTCATCATTACCGTAATGAAAAGTCAATAGCAGCCCCCCTCAGTCCCCTAGAGAAGGTTTCTCCACAGAGCAAAGAGAGAGCAGGAGGCACATTATCACAAAGACATGACTTGGCAGGTAAAAGGTAATCCTTTTCATCACTAATTGCTTTGTGTTCATATGGCGAAGGTGTGTGAATCCACTGCACAGAGGTTTGGGTTCACTGAACAGGTGGGCTAACTGATATACCCCTCGGTAACCCTTTATATAACAGCCAGGAAATAAGCAGGTTACTTGGTAGAAGCGTATTACCAGATAATTGGTTTCTTAATTACAACAGAGCCGTACAAACATTACAGACTCTAAATACAGACAATGTAATCAAAGTCCATGTCTGTCTGGGTTTGAATGACCTTTTTGAATGTTGTGGAAGCAGCTTCATGAGGCACAACTAGCCAAATCCCATGCGACTCATACTGTATTTCGACAAAGTGCACAAGCATAGCTAACACTGGCATAGCTAATCTCAAACCCTCTGCTTTCATCACTATTAGCTACTAACTGTAACAAATATTGGCACCAGTGTTTTTTTTGCATGAATGGTAGGGGTCTCCCTCTGAACTCTCTTCTCTGAATGAGCCATCTGATACAATAGAATTGATTAAGTCTTCAGGAGAAGGACAGACTGAGCAGACTGATCCCCCCCCCCCCCCCACCTCATCCTTATGATTGATGGTGAAAGATGGAGGCAGCCCCTCCTCCATGGTTAATTGAGGGTGAATTATACACAGAGCTCCGGCCACTGATAACTCTGGTGTTGAAATACAAACTAGACTAGTACTGATTGGTGGTGAAGGAAGTTCAACCCCCTTCGTGATTGGTGGTGAAATATAAACGAGTGCAACACCAACCTACTCTAATTCTTGGCGAAATCGAAATAGAGCTCCATCCACTTTCCTGATTGATAGTGATGTACACACTTGTTTGAATCTTGTCTTTTAATTCTAACTTGTTGTCTTTCACCTGTGTTTTTTAAATATTTATTTTCTTTATAAATACAGCGCTCCACCTACCTGCTTGGTTGGTAGTGACGTTGAGCGACACAAACTGCCGTCCGGGAGTGGTGAGCTCCGAGACCCCGTTTATGGCCTCCACTTCGAAGGTGTAGTTGGTGTGAGCCAGGAGGTCGGCCACCATGACAGAGTTGTTCCTTAGCCCCGTCCGCTGAGGGAGGAAGCGCGCCGTGTTGCCACACTCCTCGTAGCGCCGCAGGTCGGCGCTGATCTTGCGGCAGAGGATGTTGTAGCTCACGTCCTTCCGACCGCCCGTCTCCTCTGGGATGCTCCACTCAAGGACCACGCTGGTCTCGTTGACGTTGGAGATGGCATTCCTGGGAGCGGAGGGTGGCCCTGCAAGAGATTTATACAAATATTAGCATCATGCAATATAGCTATTTGAAAGATATGTTTCTAATTTGTATGCACTGGAATCAAAGGTCAGTCTTTCTAAGTGGGTTTCTACATGTGTTGGATACTCAGTTGTTTTGACCAGAACTAGCAACTTGAGGAAAGTCCCACTGCTGCTACAGGGCCTCTACTTATTCAATCAATGGTTGTTTGACATTAAAGTGTTTTAATGCATTTTTAAGGTAAGTTGAATTCGAAGTTGAAGTTCAAAGTTTATATTAGGTACTTGGTACGAAAAGATATTAAGGGAGTGTACAGTACAAGGACAGTAAAATAACATTCTCAGTAGCACATACTTGTGCATGCCATGTTGAGTGGGTCCGAGTCCCTCCTGAAGTAGCCCTCTTCACACTGGCAGGACGTGGAGGCTTGGACCCTGGTGAAGCTGTGAGGAGGACATTTACTGCAGCTCTGCGTCTGCAGTACTGACCTGAAGAAGCCAGCTCTGCACACTGCACAGGGGAGAGAGAGAGAGAGAGAGAGAGAGAGAGAGGAAATAGTGCTGTTTCCCATTTTGTTCAGGTTTAGCATGTGTTGTGTATTTTTTTTTACTATAGAGTAGACGCAATTCCCCCTTATTCCACATTAGTGGAATAAACCAAAACAAATTGCAACAAAATTGCCGGACCATACTATGCAAGTACATGGCAATGGCAAGATTGCTCTATAACAACATGTTAATACCAGATTGTTGTGAATGACTGTATAATGACAGTATTACTCCACAGGTATAACCAGCAACTTCAAACACAAAGGGTTAACAAGAGCACGGCCTCCAGTGACACATCCATCCCTAACGGCAGAAATATGATTGGAATAAAGACATAAAATACCAAATTGATTATCGGATAGCACTATGTCTGCTGTAGATCCTAGGTCCTAGCTTGGGTGTTTAAATGAAGCTGTATTTTTATTCCAGACAGGTTTTCCCTGAACACGGCAAAACACATTGAGATAATGCATAGGTGAGGGGGAAAGACAGATGAATTATCAATGTGGGTAGTCATGGGTGCAGACAAAGACATTCATTAGAAGTCCTCTCAGGTGTGTGTGTGGTGTGTGTGTGTGTGTGTGTGTGTGTGTGTGTGTGTGTGTGTGTGTGTGCGTGTGCGTGTGTGTGTGTGTGTGTGCGTGCGCGTGCGTGTGTGTGTGTGCATGTATGCATGCTGAGGGCCAGAGCCAAGGTGTGCTGAGAATTCAATCAGACACAAGCTCCAGAGGTACAGGAGATAAGTAAAGGTTATAGAGAATAATTGCTGCATGCTTAGCAACACAGGAGTTGAATAAACATACGTTAACAGTATCAGTTGTTTAAGGCGTTCAGAATTCACTTAAAGGAGTACTTCACTCAAAAATGATTTTCAACAGTCTAACCATTGATACGGTCCTAAAATAATATCCTTATGACAAGCTCATATTGATTTCTTGGAAAAGTGATAAGAAGCTGGGTTTTGACATAAGTAACATTGGTGACCGAGCCTCTATATAAAGAGGAAAGTATGTACAAGTAAATGCTCAATAATATTCTGACAAACAATGGTGGAATAGCTGTAGTTTTTCTTATATCAAACCAAAGCCTCTCTAGATTGCTCTTGATAGCCACTTCACTGGGAAACAGAACACCTGCCCACACACACACACGCACGCATGCGTGCGTGCACACACAGACACACACACACACACAGACACACACACACACACACACACACACACACACACACACACACACATTACACGGCCATGTTGGCAATCTCTCCAGGTTCTCCGGGAGGTGGAAGACGTCCCTGGAATGTTAACAAGGTGAAAATAAATCAACAGGCGGCCGTGTCTCCATGGCAGCTCCTCCCGTACACGTCCCATGTTTTATCGCCACTGCTCATCCTTCTCCAATCTGCCGCCCACACGACCCCCCCGCCATCCCACCCCCACCACAGCCCCCCCGCCACCCCACCCCCACCACGACCCCCTCCCCACCACGCCCCCCCCCCCCCCCCGACCAGCCCAGGCCACGGGAGAAAGTGATACAACTGCTAACAACTTCACAATATATGACCTCATAATTTTTCCAACTTTCATCATGACAGGATGCCATTTCTGTCTAGGGATTTCATTGTGTTTTATATGTTGCGTGCAGAATATACCCAACGCATAAATATGACACGTATAGCCATGTCAACTGTCCAGTGTGTTTATTCAACGTGTAAGGTCAGAGAGCAGCGTGCTTTGCATGGAGAGGTTTCACTATAACCGCTAGTTCACGTCTCGAGAACGGAACGAGAATTTGATACCACTCCACATGAATCCTGTGTGTGTCTGTGTGCAAGCCATACCTGTGTGAGTGTGTGTGTGTATGCGTGTGTGTCTGTGTGTGTGTGTCTGTGTGCACGTGCGTCCGTCTGTGTTTTTGTACATGCGTGCCTATTTGTGTGTGAGTGAGTGTGACATCGTTGTCATGGCGGCTCTACCTTGACCTTGCAATCATCATTAATCCGTCACTGGCTGTGAAGAGGGGACATGGGTGACACACATGTCACATCTCAAACACTCCTCTGGTGATGGAAAAGAGCCTTATCTCTGCCCTCTCTACTCTGGAGAAGGAGGACACAGCACACTGTGGTAGGTAGAAGTGGATTTTTAATTTTTTTATTTTAAGTATTGATGACTATCATCAGTTTCACACACTTTGGCGGGCATTCATGCAGCCTATGGTGGCACTCTTTATGTGACCACATATACCGGTTGTGGGTTCTGTAAACACATTTTTTTATTACGACTGCTATATAAACTGTCGTCACAAATACAGTAGATGCTTCCTGTTTTCACAATAAGGGGTGTGTGCACTGCAGGAGCAGGAGTTGACTATAAACAAACACTGAATAAACATCGCTACAATGGGTTTTAGTTTGAATTCCGCCCTCACAGTGATTGGACAGCAGCATTTCAGGAGATGCTATTTTACATGTTGTAAGAAGTGGTTTTCGCCGCTGAATTATAGGGTTGAGACACTGACTCGTCTTCAATGGTGGTTTATGCCTCCATGTATACTCTACTGATTTTCCGAAGTAAATTTGATGTGACATGGATGTCTCATGCATTATAAAGAGATTGCAGTCCATCATTTCCATGTCTGCCATATCATATCTCCACTCCTTGCTGTGCTCATCTTGGTATGGAAGTTGTTCCATGCAAGTGGTTTCAAATTGCCGTGCACCTAACATATTTCAACAAAGTAATATCATTGTTGAGTATTTTTTTCACCTTTACTATAAACTGATTGTGTGAGTGAGTTAGAGAGTGACTGGCTGGCTGAATTATTAAATAACTAACTGACTGACTGTCAGACTTACTGACTGACTGACTGACTGACTGACTGACTGAATGAGGAACTGACTGACTGGGTAACTGACTGACTGACTGGATGAGTAACTGACTGACTGACTAACTGACTGGACGATTAACTGACTGACTGACTGACTGACTGACTGAGTGGATGAGTGACTGACTGACTGACTGAGTGGATGAGTGACTGACTGACTGACTGACTGACTGACTGACTGACTGGATGAGTGAGTGAGTGGGTGACTGGGTAACTGACTGAGTGAATACGTCTACTGTAGCAGGCCCAGGCCAGCAGAGCCCCAGCCCCAGACCACTGCTCCTGTAAGCCAGCTCAGTTCATTTATACAATTTGTCATGTTAACATGATCTATTCTCCAAGGATATTACAGTGGGCTGAGAGATATAGATCACGACATGGCCAAAAACATTTCTCTACACTTCAATCAACAGAGTGCCATAATCCACAGGGAGACATGGGGGCATTAGTATAGAAGAGTAGCTGTTAATGGCAGCAGGACAAAAGGTGAGATGAAAAAGGCCTGTAAAAGGCAGCTGTAATGGGGCTTGCAGGGCAGGTGATTGGATTACCTAGTGGGTATGGTGTGTAATCATCTCCAACGCACACACATTTTTATCACTCATGCATATATAGGCAGGCACACACACACACACACACACACACACACACACACACATGTGCTCACACGCGCACGCACACATACATGCAAGCACTCAGGCACATACACACACACACACACACACGGATGGATGTAATGGATTATTTAACATTTTATCTATGTAATTACATTGCAAGATTAATATTTCCATACATAGCAATACATGGCCATGTTTCATTTACATGTTGTGTGTCCCACAAAAAATGAATCAAATTTTAATTTCATTCGATGTCTCTGATATGGAATTATGTCATTGGAAGATTAGGGTTATAGTCATTGAAGTCTGTCAGAGAAAATGAATAAGAGGAGAGGGGGATTAAACGAAGGGGAGAAGAGAAGAGAGGAGAGGAGCAAAAAAGAGGGCAGACGGATGGAGAAAGGAATGTAAAAAGGAGGGGGTTGTGAATAGAGCAGACGAGAGAAGAGGCCGACTGACGGGAAGACGAGAGGAGAGAGGAGAGAGGAGAGAGGAGAGAAAAAGGGGATGTAGGAGAGGAAAGAGGGATGTAATGGAGGGGAAAAAAAAAAGGGAGGAGAGGAAAGGACAGGACAGAAGAGAGGAGAGGAGATGAGAGGAGAGGAGAGGAGGATATAAAGGAGTATTCCCATGCCCTTCTCTGCCTCTCCCTGACTGCGTTTGGGGGTAGGAGTGGGGGTGTGGGGGGT
>NC_137689.1:51891186-51908686 GCF_963989245.1 Nansenia antarctica
CAAGGAGTGAAACAATCCACGGCTAGCTTCAACTGGTTAACCCAACTGCAAGAATCCACAGCCAGCTAGGCTAACCTACAAGACCCACCAAGAAAGGAATTGCGAGCTAATAGCAGCTACCCAGAGAGCTACCCACACCCAGCACTCTTCTCTGTGACTCTATTGACTGTTTGCATTAAAATAGGTTTGTGTGTACCTGGGTATTAAGTCGTCGGGGGGAGGAAAATCCTCTCCCACTTTATTATTTTATTTTTAGCAGTATCCCTGGGATGACCCCACGGTGAACCTGGTTCCGCTGCCGAAGACTAGTTAAGGAAGTGCAGGGACCAGCGCAAATCAGCTCAGGGAGTCAGAGAGGGCTGAAGAGATAAGATAGAAAGACGAAACAGGTACACACAAGTTATTTCTGAGTCACAGGCAGAATGGAGGCACTAAGGACCGAAAGGGAAAAGTTGGCAGTCACTTTTGAGAGAGGATACCGCCACATCATCAGGTCAGTGGCATTGATGGGCGAAGATGACATGAAACGCGAGTGGATAGCGCTCCTATCAAACGCGAAAGACCTAAACTCTGCAGACGACAATTATGAGGAAGGTTTGCAGGCCAAAGCAAGTCAGGAACCTGAGACAGGTAACAGTCAGCTTCTTCAAGACATCACCAAGGCCGCTGAGGAGAGAGCTCAGAAGGTTGAACAGGTCGGTCACGTTTTAAAGGCCAACATGTGGACAAGGTTCGCGGGGGTCGAACTTTCATCCACAATTAGACGAGCAGAAAGGAGTCACGAAGGCGCGAAGAGGATCAGTCTAGAAGAGGCAACCCACGACGTTTGTAAAGAACGAAGCACACTCACAGAGAGCCTCATCATCAAAGCGCGAAGTCTGCTATCAAGCTGGGGGGAGTGGATCCCTGTAGTTGAGGCGTGCAACACGAGAAAGTCACTAGAGGAGCTGGAGGACAAAAGGGATGAACTTTGGGAAACGTTTGTGACTGAATTTGGAAGAGTTGAGAAGGAGAATACTGACAAAATGGCCGACAAGGCCGCCGCAGCAAAGCAAATGGCCACCGACGCTCTCGCCGAAGATGAGAGGAAAAGGGCCGACGTTCTCGCCGAAGATGAGAGGAAAAGGGCCGACGCTCTCGCCGAAGATGAGAGGAAAAGGGCCGACGTTCTCGCCGAAGAAGAGGCCAAAGATCGAGCGACGAATAGAGAAAGGGCCGACGCTCTCGCCGAAGATGAGAGGAAAAGGGCCGACGTTCTCGCCGAAGATGAGAGGAAAAGGGCCGACGTTCTCGCCGAAGAAGAGGCCAAAGATCGAGCGACGAATAGAGAAAGGGCCGACGTTCTCGCCGAAGAAGAGGCCAAAGATCGAGCGACAAATAGAGAAAATAAAGAAGCCATTGCCAAGCTGGAAAGGAAAGCCGCAGAGGCAAAACTGAAGTCAGCTGATAGCGTGGCCGAGTTTGAGAAGGAGACAGCGAAGGTGAAATTGGGGGCCGAAGAAGAGATCGCTGAGGCAAGGCAGAAGGCGGCCGTGATTGAGTTGAAGGCAGCAGAAATAGCCGCTCAAGAGCGCGCCAAACTACTGGAGGCTCAGCGGGAAGCATGGGAACAAGCCCGGGAGGCAGGGCTGGAGAGCGCCACATATGGAGGCAACCGCACTAGAGCCAAGATCAAACTCCCTCCAACAAGGCTGCCCGTGTTCAGCGGGTGTATGAGAGATTTTCATCGCTGGCGGAAAGATTGGGAAAGCCTGCAGCGGCAGGGAGACCCATCGGGGTCGCCAGAGGTGAAGAAACTCCACCTCCTCGAGAGCATAGACCGAAAGGTTTTCGAGGAGCTCAAACTCTCGAGCTACCGCTCAGCGGAAGACGTATTCAAAGCCTTGGAGAATCGGTTTGGAGACAAGGCAACCATCGCGCTGCAAATTATTGAGGAATTGGAAAGAATACCAGCGGTAAAAGGAAACCAGCCGAGGAAAGCGATCGACCTTATTCAGGCAGTGGAAAGAGCCCTCATGGACCTGACAGACTTAGGAGAAGTGGGCGCTATGAAGAACCCACTTGTACTTAAGGCCATCGAGGGCAAACTGCCAGATCGCGTGCAGGAAGGCTGGATTACCTTTGTAACCGAACCCGAAAACCAAGTCGCCCCAGACAAGCGGTTCGATGCTCTTCTTCTGTTTCTGAAAAGGCAGGAAGTAATCCTCGAGGGGATAGCTCGAATCCGAGGCTCCACGGAGACCTCTGAGGGAACACCGGAGAGGCCAGTCAGATGGGAGAAGAGGGCATTCACGAGGGCCACGGAGAGAGACTCACCGGTAGATGAAGAAGAGGAGGAACATCGAGGTGAAACCAGAGTCACGGGCAGGAACTCGGAAAGAAGAGAAGAGTGCGACATCTGTGGAAGCGATCAGCACGGTGGCAAAATATTCTTCTGCCAAAAGTTCAAGAGTGTCAGTCTGGCAGAGAAACGAGCCATAGTAAGGCAAAGCAAAGCCTGTCAGAAATGTTTGGGCATGCACGGCGCCGACGGGGAGTGTAGTAACCGGTACCTGTGCAGAGTGTGCAAGCGGGAGGAAGGAAGGGCAAGTCATCACTACCTTCTGTGTCCCGAGTGGAGTGAGGGAAAGAAGACAGGGCCAGGGTTCTCTGATAAGCAACGAGAATTCCTGGATTCTTTGGGACTCAACCCTGAACAGGAAAGGAGGGCGAACGCATTCACCAGTAAGGCTTCGATGACGCTGAGCACGGGCGCAGAAGGCGGGGGTCTCTTCGCGGAGAATGGGCCAGAGGAACATCCAGTACTAATGATGACATTGATAGTCAAAACAGAAGCAGGAAATGCCCTGGGAACCCTCATAGACCTCGCCTCCGACACAAATTATATCACCAACCGGGCCGCCGATCGTCTCCAACTGGAGCGGAGGCAAGTAACACTGACCGTGCAGGGGGTCGGTGGAATGAAGGTCAGGGTCAAGACTAACAAATACCTGCTAAAGGTCAGGGCGTGGAGCAACAACAGATGGAGTCCCCACGAGATGGTATGCTACGGGCTCGACACAATCGCTCGTGCAGACAAGGTCATCAGTCCAGAGCGACTCTGTAAGTTCTTCCCTGGGGTCGAGAAGGAAGAGCTGGTCCGACCTAAGGAAATCGAGCTCTTGATCAGCCACCGAGAGGGACGACTCGCTCCACGGTGGAGAAGAGGGACGGGAGACTTAGTGCTGTGGGACGGGCCTCTGGGGAAGACCGTGGGAGGAACGCACCCAGACCTGTTTGAAAGTTGGGAAGGATCCGCACACAACTCCCAGACGCACTTTGCGCGTTCTCTGAGAACGGAGGCAGTAAGATTTGAGGAGATCCCCTGCAAGACGCCCAGCGCAAAAGAAGAGGATGGAGACCAGAAGCCGCAAGGTCATGAAAAGACCGGGAGAACAGCTGCAAGCAGCAAAGAGGTCCTCGAGTGGTGGAGCTGGGATAGCATCAGCGCCGCGTGCGAGCCAAAGTGTGGAGGGTGTCGCTGCGGAAATTGTCAGCCGGGCGGGAAAGAGATGACTCTCGCAGGGGAAAAGAAGATCAAAACCTACGCAATTACCCGCGTCAACATCGGGGACAAGCCAGCCGGATGCATCGCCCAGCTGGCCATGAGGAAGACGGCAAGGCTGCCAGAGGTCGCCCACCTAAAAGAAGAGCGGAGAGCACTTGAGGAGGACACCTATGTAGACGACATTCTAGCGTCTCATGGCGACAGGAGAGAGCTGAGGAGCATCACGGAGGGAATCGAGAGGACGCTCAACGCTGGAGGTTTCGCTCCGGAACCACGGATCCAGTCGGGTCAAAGTGGGAGGAGCAAAGAGGGCCAGCCTGCAGAAACGAGGGCCAATGTGGAGCCAGAGTCAGAGGTGTTGGTGCTGGCTGATCAGCTGAGCGAGGAAACATCCAGGGGAGTGGCTGTAAGTGCTCGAGACAGCGTGAGCATGCTGCAACGGAAAGCGTTCACTGCAACTGTAACACGCGCTCAGGCGAGGAAGGGGCTGGACCCGAAATGCGCCATTAAGGAGGAAGCAAATGCAAAGGGGACATCCACACCGGTTGGGAGTTCCAGGGACCTCGAGCATGAGAGGGACAGGCTTTGGGGCGCTGCTCTCATGGACCTGATTGAGCCAGAACGCTTCAGTGGAATAGGCAGGCTCATTCGGGTAGTTGGGTGGGTCCGGCGAGCTGTTAGGCAGTGGTTGTTTTGCAGGAGGGCTCCAGAAGACGCAAAGTGGGAGGCTACTCGCCTGAGGGAGACAAGAAGCGGAGTTAGCCTCGGCGTCCAGGAAGAAGTGGGACGGTTTTGGCGACAGTGGAGTCAACTAGCTGGGCCCGGACTTCTCATCCGCACCAAGTGGCACAGAGAAGCTCGAAATGTGGCCGTGGGAGACGTGGTCTGGTTGGCTGACCAAAATGCCCTAAGGGGGCAATTCCGCCTGGGGCGGGTTGTGGAAGCGAGGCCAGACGAAAAGGGGCTGGTTCGGGACGTAAGAGTGAGGGCTTGCCTGAGCCAGCCTGCTCTAGGAGTGGGGGCTTCAGGACGAAGAAGGAGCGAAGGCCGCGATCTCTTCCCAACGCTCGACTGAGACGTCAGGCGGGTGGTCGTGCTGCTTCCCGTGGAGGAGCAGTAAAAATTACTGTATTGAAGAGAGGGAAAGTTGTGGTCCATTTAGTTATAAAGGACCAATGGACCAAGTGGGAGGTGTTTGGCTAATCCATGGGAGGGTTCATTTGGGGGTTATTTTATTTGTTGTTTGTGATTGGTTAAAAGTATGCATGAGTGGAGTGATTGGTTAGATAGAAATGGGGGCGGGCTTAATGAGTGTGATCTGAGAGACAGGGGAGAAGGGAGATCAGTTGGATAGAGAGATGGGAGTTGGTAAGTTGAGTTCTGTATGATTGTGTAGTTTGTTAAATCTTTTCTGTTAGTTTGTTCACTGTTGTTTATTTACATGTACTAATATCAATGTATTGTGTTCAGTTTTACAATCTGTTTAATAGAGAAAGAAGGAAACCAAACCGAATTGTGTCAGATCTCATCATTTCACCCGTACTGCCGGAGCAAGCAGAAGATTCACATTCAGCTAACTAGAGGGAGAGCTGAACAGTGTGTGTGTGTGTGTGTGTGTGCGTGTGTGTGTGTGTGTGTGTGTGAGACAGAGTCTGTGCATGTGCGTACATGTGTATGAGAGAGAGAGAGAGAGAGAGAGAGAGAGAGAGAGAGAGAGAGAGAGACCTTCAGCTCTCTCAAAACCAGCATTCTGCCTGGTTTTAAAAACACCATTGTTTCCCAGAGAGTCCAAAGAGAGACATGTGTGTTTCCCAATGAACACAATATTGACATTGTTTTAAAGAACCCGGAAAGCAATAAACTGAAGAGAAGAAGATATTGACATACAGTACATGATGTTTACGTTGCAAGATGAATTCAAGCAATACATAATAATAACTAATCTAATGTTATTCCCAGACTGAGAGACAATGGCATGTTGGTATTTTACATACATTACAGAAAATAACATTCAGAGTACACTGGGGATGATACCACTGACAATAACTTATACTATATTTTCTATCATACTATATTTGTTATTTGTTATATTATTATTACCACAGATCTCGAAATTACAGCTCTGGAAAAAATTAAGTGACCACTCCAAATATTTCTTAAATCTTCTCTACATCTGCCAGCCATTCCATTCCAGTGTCTGTTGAATTCCAACACAGGCACACTTCTACTTACGTAGTGAGGTACTGAAAAAGTAGGAAAAGTATAAAAACACTGCTGTGATCATCACTATCCTCTTGCAATAGGACCAGCTGGAAGGCAAAAACAGTGCTAGTAGTACTTTAAAGGTAATTGGAATAATACCCAAAAAACTATTGACCATGCCAAAAGAGCTGAAAATAACATTTTTAAGTGAGGAAAAGAAGGGTTCAATTCTGGCTTTACTGGCAGAGGAATACAGTGAGCGTCAGGTTGCTTCCACCCTTAAAATCTCAAAGACAGCAGTTCATAAGAGCAAGGTCAAGCGGCAGACATAGGGGACAACCAAGCTGCAGACTGGCAGAGGGCGGAAACGACTCTCCACTGACCAGGATGACCGCCAACTAATTCAAATGTCACTCAACAACCGTAGGATCTTGACATCAAGTGACCTATAAAAAGAATGGCAAACAGCAGCTGGGGTGAAGTGCACGGTCGAGGACGGTTCGAAAACAGACTCCTAGGAGCAGGGCTGAAGTCGCTCACAGCTAGAAAAAAGCCCTTTCTCAATGAGAAGCAAAGAAGATCCAGGCTGAGGTTTGAAAAAGACCATAAGGATTGGACCATGGAGGACTGAAGTAAGGTAATCTTCTCTGATGTGTCCAATTTTGAGCTTTGACCAACACCTGGTCGTCTAATGGTTAGGCGGAGACCTGGAGAGGCCTACAAGCCACAGTGTCTCACACCCACTATGACACTTGGTGGAAGATCAGTGATAATCTGGGGGTGATTCAACACGGCTGGAATCGGGCAGATTTGTCTTTATGAAGGACACATGAATCACACCAGGTACAGGTTGTCCTGGAAGAAAACTTGCTTCATTCTGCTCTGACAATGTTCCCCAACTCTGAGGATTGTCCAGCATGCCACACAGCCAGGTCAATCAAGGTGTGGAAGGAGGACCACCAGATCAAGATCCTGTCATATAGCCAGCCCAACGTCCAGACCTGAACCCCATTGAAAATCTCTGGAATGTGATCAAGAGGAAGATGGATGGTCATAAGCCATCAAACAAACCGAGCTGCTTAAATTTGTACATCAGGAGTGGCAAAAGTCACCCAACAGCAAGGTGAAAGACTGGTGGAGAGCGTCCTAAGACGCATGAACGCTTTCTGAACTCTTTCTCAGTTAAAACATCAGTATTGTGTTGTTTAAACTTGTTTTCTTTGCATTATTCAAGGTCTGCATACCTTACCATACCATACCTCAAAACACTGCATATTTTTTGTTATTTTGACCAGTTGTCATTTTCTGCAAATAAATGCTCTAAATGGCAGTATTTTTATTTGGAATTTGGGAGAAATGTTGTCAGTAGTTTATAGAATAAAAGCAAAAACAGGTTTTTACTCAAACTGATAATTTTGCAGTGATAAACATTTTTCCTGAGCTGTATGTTCTTATAATACAGTGGATCTAACTAAAAAACCTAACACCAACACTGTGTGCTTCAGCCCCCTATAGTAAACCAACGGCTGAAATGCAGATACAGATCGCCAGATCTGTAAATGTATGCTTGGCTAAAGCCTCCAACACTAGACACATAGGGGCTTTTCCCAACACACCTCAGGCACGTTTAGCAGAAAAACAACCTTCACCTTAGCTACTACACACATTATCATAAACACACACAACCATGACCCCAAGCCGAAATATTACCCCAATACGGATATCCTGGTCATAGCTCCAGGACGTTTGCATACCCTGTGTTCCTCCCAAGTGTGTGTGTGTGTGTGTGTGTGTGTGTGTGTGTGTGTGTGTGTGTGTGTGTGTGTGTGTTGAAATTGGGGGGAGGGGAATAGTGATAGTAATTCCCTGTTTGTAATGGATGGACAAATAAAGTACTACTACCTCTGGCACTAGTCTTCAGACCTGCACCGTACCACTTTCAAGGTAAAGGCAGGGCAAGGAATCCTGGGATCAGATCGTCTCCCCCCCCACCTCACACATACACACACACACACACACACACACACACACACACACACACACACACACCTCTCTCTCTGTCCCTCCCAGTGAGATTAGAGAGTCGGTCATGGCTGAGTGAGAGGCGTCTCATTCAGGATGCAGGCCGAGGCTCCATACACACCCTGGGGCCACGGTGTCTCTCCGATGACACGCCAGAGAGAGAACACTTAATGTGCCGCACAAAGGCTAATAGGTAATTAATATGCACCAAACAGCAGCGTGCCAGGCAATTAAAGACCCAGCGGTGGCCACTGCTTAACGTGTATCCCTTTTAATTGGAAAACATTTTCAGTACAAAACATATTGACTAATATTACTTTGTTGTTTGTTGTTGGGGGGATAAAAAAGAGAGGGCTTCAAAACAGCTTTGATGTGTAGGATGTTCGATACTGTACAGTAGCTGAGAGCTGACTAGTGTGATATGGAATAAGAAGGAGAAAATCCATAACAGAAGCTCAGTGAGACTCAAGGATTCATATATTAAGATGTTTCAGACGGTCTGAAAATCAATGAGTGAGTATTTACTGCAGGAAAATGCCTACGGAGAATATAAATGTAACATTCGAAAGAGTTAAGTTATATTTTGATTTGAAGCAAGAATAAGGGGAAAAAAGAGACTCCTCATAGGATCCAATTTCAAAATAATTGACAAACACACACTCAAGTGCACTCAAATGCCACTACTGTGACAAGCCAGAGAGCCAAAGAAAATGATAAATATCCTCTTCCGTTGTTTAACTTTCAGTGAGCTACTGGAAAGTAAGAAAAATAAATGCACACAAAGGATAATATACAAACATCTCAATGGCCACTTCCTGTTTAGATCCTTGAGTTGCTCGATTGTTCCAGACAGTCAGTCATTGTCACTACGCCTTTTTCCTGTATGCTAGGGAGAAATATTGGTTGTAACCCTGCTTCTATTCACTCAACCTGGGTATGCTCCATTAATATACATGTATAACTTACTCTCCCTCTGCCAAATAACATGTGTGGGACCATTAACTCATGCCACTAGGTTCTCCATACAAACCTAGCTCCCTTTTTAACAAGCAACATAGATTGAAGGTCTGATAGATTCCTCTAACCTTCTGCTTTACTCTCCCCTGCCACAACACAAGAGCCAGTGTAATCATGTCCATGATTGTGGATTCTCTAAGCTATATAATGTCATGAAACATAAGCCAGTGAAATTGACTTGTTAACTAGTCCCTACACTCTTACTCACCACTGAAGCACCTAGACTAGACTGGGAGGACACACTTGCTTTCATGGAAAGTGGCCCTGCCTCTTAAATGAAAAGCAAACTATCAATATTTCACCACCAGGCAGGATGGGTTAAAAAGGGAAAGCACTTATTTGAGTCACAGTTTACCCATCCCCGACATCCACAGCTCTGTAAAGCCTTCAGGAAGCACTTAAGTTGTCATGACAGCACGGCCATGTTGAAATGGTGGCAAGCACAGTTCATTTGTAATGCTAGGAGGGGAACTGGGTTTGTGTATTCAACAGAGGTTGCCTCTACATGATGCTGTCCAACATCCATGAGGAAGAAGAAATGTGAGAATGTGAGAAATATGTAAAGGTCTGATGTACATTACTGCATTCTTAATAAGGTTAACCATAGTATGTGGTGGACATATGGTAGTAGACTCACTTCACTGAAGCACATGTCTAAACCTTGTATTCCTCTCTCCGTGCTCCGTTCTCAAAAAGCATTGGAGGAGACTATCTAAGACTAAGGGGAGGGACATCTGACCTTCTCCTCCAATCCTGTTTCATCCAGAGTGAGGAGGCTTTGGAGGCATCATGTCTTTATGAAGCTTCAGCTAAACATATTCCCTGTAGGTTCAATTCTCAACACAGTTTGAGGCCTACCACAGCCTGGAGCATTATAGTCCCTGCAGTCTCTCCATAGCCGCCCACAGTTTCACCACAGCCTAGAGCAAAATCCCTGCAAAGCTAATCCATCCGGTTTGAC
This sequence comes from Nansenia antarctica, assembly GCF_963989245.1. NCBI lineage: Eukaryota > Metazoa > Chordata > Actinopteri > Argentiniformes > Microstomatidae > Nansenia > Nansenia antarctica. The sequence goes on from NC_137689.1 coordinate 51,900,936, forward strand.
TGGGAGCATGTCTTCATGATGCTATCACTTTTTGTACTATCCTAAACATTTCAGTAAGATGGCTCCCCAGCTAGTTTAGACAGGAATCAGCTCCTCTACAAATGAACTGGCTCATCAGGAGGGAAAGGGAAGCAGGTTTCTACAATCAGAAATGACTCATAGCACTACAGGGGGGGATGTTTTACTAGGCATGCTTGCACTGTGTTCAGCAGGTCTGCAGTGAGCTTGATTAAAACCGGATACACCAGGAGTCTCTCCACTGTGTGTTTATGGACATTGACTGTTTGGACCTCAACATTACAACACCACAGAATAGAATAGACACTAAAAGCAACCCCCCCCCCACGTGCCTGCTATCCCACAATGCCCCGAGGCGGGAGGCTTTCTGACATCTCTGTCCCCGCTCCCCGTTTCCACAGCAACTCCACTGCTCCTCTGGCGAGCGAGCAGGGTGACCAGATCGAGTTTGACATTTCCTGCGGTAACGGCTGACAGGCGGGAAAATAGAAGGGGATCATGGGACGCCGCGGCGGGGCCCGGGAAGTGTTTGCCCAAGTCTCCTGACGGAATTCCACAGAGGCTCATGTGGCATTCCGGCATTCCATCCATTTAATTCACAGCAGTGTGCTTCTACCTTCTCCTGCTGCCGTGCAGGCCTAACAGAGCTGCAGGCCAATGCCAATTAGCCTGCCCAGGACAAGCCCTGTCTGTCTGTATGTATACATCACTTGTATCACTTGGAGGGGATTATCTGCATGCAACACATATATACTGTATATAAAGATCTGCATAGAGCTGCAGCACTGTAATGAAAAGTCGGAATGAGTTGTTGTGAGTCGTAGGCCTGACACACTATAGCCTGCATAGAATGCAACTCAATCATCTGCATAATATATTGAAACGTTTTAACCGGGCCACATTTAACTACATTATTAGAGTACATTTTGCACCACCATCTGAATCTAGTGTGGTTATCTATTCACAGACAGCTCAGTCCTATCTTTCTGTATACAGCCAGGGCAGCCATGTCTATCTGTGTAGAGCACCAAGCCCTTCTTATAGTGAAAGGGCAAATCAACTTATCTAATGTTGTGGGGGGGTGGGGTTTGCCTGTAAGACTGGAACGGTCGACACGTAAATGGCTGTTTGATCATGTGTGCTTTTGTTTTGTGTAAATGGCAGCAGATAAGGGAAGGTAAATGATTTCCATAGACATTTACAATCCGCGTTCAAGAAAAGGTCCCTGTAGGAGACGGCTTAGAGAAAGAGCTGACCAAGAGGAGCTCTGGCCCAGATCCATAAAGGGCACATAGAAGCATGCTCGGCTAGAGCCAATTCACTTCTCATACAGAGCACACCAACACAAACATCAGCCTAAGACACAGATGCATCAAACACAAACCTACAATACCATAGTAGGGAGGTAGGTACTTTACTGATCCCCGAGGGGAAATTAAGGCTCACACCACAAACAACAACAACAAAATAAAGTGACTGAATAATAAAAAATAAAAATAAAATAATTTAAAAATCTGATCACCCCCGATTGAGCCAGCCGGAGGAGGAGTTGCACAGTGTTATTGCGGCAGAGAAGAGATCTCCTATAGCGCTCCTTAGTGCAACGTGGTTGTAGTAGTCTGTTGCTAAAGGATATTCTCTGCTCTGCCACAGTGTCATGTAGGGGGTGTGGGAGGGATTTCCATGATGGTCAGGAGTTTGGTCCTCATCCTCTTATTGGCCACCTCCTCCACTGTGTCCAGGGTGACATCAAGGACGGAACCAGCTTTCCCAATACGCTTGTTCAGCCTCGGGGGTGTCACCTTCCTTGATGCTGCCCCCTCAGCATACCACCGCGTATAGCACTGCGCTGGTCACCACTGACTGGTAGAACATGTTCAGCAACAGGACATCTGTGTTACCGGTGCAGTCCAGTTTATAGTCCAGGTGCACCCCCAGGTAGCTCAGGACCACCTCCACCTCCTCTCCCTGGATGGAAACAGGAGACAGGGGGACCCGAGTCCTCTTAAAATCCACCACCATCTCCTTTGTCTTGCTGATGTTGAGTAGCAGGTGGTTCCGCTCACACCACTCGACAAAACTGTCCACCAGTCCTCTGTACTGAGTCTCCTGGCCTCCACTAACACATCCCACAATTGTTGTAGAGTTGTCCGAGACATTCTGCAGATGGCAAGTGTCCATGTTTGAGGAATAGAGGGTGAAGAGGAGACGAGCCAAAACTGTCCTCTGGGGGGGGCATCAATGCTGCTCACCATTGAGTCTGACACACATCCCTACAGCTGTACAAACTGTGGCCTGTTGGCAGCTGAATGGAGTTAAATGCACTGGGAAACGTAAAAAAAAAAAAAACATTACCCTCATGGTACTGCCAGCAGTATCTAAATGGGAGTGAGATCTGTGTAGCAGGTAGATGATGGCATCATCCACACCAATGTTTTTTTTTTTTTTTTTGCCATTTAGCAGACACTTTTATCCAAAGCGACTTACAATTAAGAATTACAGGGACATTCCCCCTGGAGTAACTGAGGGCTAAGTGCCTTACTCAAGGGCACACTAGTAGTGGTGTGGTTTCAGGCGGGATTTGAACTCACAACCTTCCGATCACAAGTCCAACTCACTATCCACTAGACCACCACTACCCCTATGTCTGCCTGGTAGGCAAACTGCAGGGAGTCCAAGGATGTCTTCACCAGGGGTCTCGTGTGCTAGCACCAGTCTTTCCATGATCTTCATGATGTGGGATGTCAAGGCTACGGGTCTATAGTCATTCAGAACACTGGGGTTCCTTTTATTTTGTATCGGTACCAGCCAGGCAAGATGTTTTCCACACTGATGGGACCTTTTCCAGAGTGAGGCTCAGGTTAGAGGTGCTGGAGTCCTCCACACAGCTGGTCCGCACAGACTTTGAGCACCCTCGGGCTCACACCATCAGGACCCGCAGCCTTCCTTGGTGCGGAGTTTCTCCAGCTCTCTCTTCACCTGGGTTACTTACTAGCAGCCCTCCTGCCATGTAACAGCATAGAAGACTTAAAGCGTCTGTCAGTTCATCTGCTTCATTAGCATAGGAGAAAGTAAAAAACCATTACAGTATCTGCACTAATTGCTATGAATACAGATACTGTATGTGGGTCATCCCATAAATAAGGGTGCCAGTGAGGATTTCTTGTTGTGGACATCTTTGCAGTCCTCTTAGGGTTAGTGTTAATGACAAGACAAATTGTGGGGTGTAATTATATCAAGGCATACAATAAAGGGGCAACATTCAAGAAGATGTATTCAATGATTTAGAAACCTATGCTTAATGTTGCTTATGCTTGGTGTCACAGATGGCCAATATCGTGTGACATTAAATGTTACATCTCTTTCTGTAGATGTATGGCACTAGTATGCATATTTATAATGGATATTCAGAGTTAAACAATGAAATAACACCATAGTCTTGAACCCTGTAACAACCCTGGACCATGCTCTTTGATGTATTGTTATGTGTGGACCTTGAAATTCCATGGTATCTACGTAACATGTTACGCCTAATGTTAGTTAGATGTAGCCTACAGTTGGTGTCCAGACGTTTGGTTATGCACTGACATTTTCAGCAGTCATCACTTTTGGTCATTCAGATAAGGGTTTTATGAATGAAATCTCAACAAAGCAGTCTTGTTTGATAAACCACACATTGCAATGATAGTGAAAGTGAGGGAATTATTAGTGTTGGCAAAGATTCATGTAATATTGTTGGTGTCTGCACTGTTCAATACTCTCCGTGAGGTACGGTGACATATTGTCAACAATTGTTTCTGTTTGATTCAGTTTAGTAACAGTAAATGCTCAAGTTCACAAGTGAATGTTTTCTTAAAGGGGCCATTTCCACCCAATGCCGCTTTATAAAAAGCAAGAGGTGCTGCAATGGTTGAGGAGAACACAAAACACATCCTAACCATTGAAAACAATGGGGAAAAGGCGCTGACACAAAAAGCATGGTCCTATTTTGCCTGTCTTCACTTTTATTAACTGTAATAATTACATGAACATATTGTAATCAACCATTTTGAAATGTTTACCCTGATGTCACTCTTGGAATGTGGCCCCTTTATTTATGTAATACAGCTAGAGCGGTTAACTGTACAATACCTCCTGCTGGGATCTCAGCAGAGAACTGACCACATGTTCACACTGGGTTCACAACTCATCAACCTTGCCAGTTGTGAGTTACATAAAGGGGGCTGTTGTTGCTGTTGTGTGAGTGAGTGTGTGTGTGTGTGTGTGTGTGTGTGTGTGTGTGTGTGTGTGTGTATGTATGTGGTGTGTGTGTGTGTGTGTGTGTATGTGTGCGTGTGTGTGTGTGTGTGTGTGTGTGTGTGTATGTGGTGTGTGTGTGCATATGTGTGTGTGTATGTGTGTGTGTGTGTGTGTGTGTGTGTGTGTGTGTGTGTGTGTGTGTGTGTGCATGTGTGTGTGTGTGCGTGCATGTGTGTGAGCGTGTGTGTGTGTGTGTTTGTGTATAATATAAGACACATATTAAGTGTGTGTCTATGAAGGCCAGGGGGATGGAGAGGAATGTTTCCCTGCTAGGACACACCGTCCTCCAGCACCAGTGAAGCGTTCACCCTCTTCTCCAGCTAGCATTAAATCCACAGGGGGCTGGGCCAGGGGATGGGATGTTGGCCCAGTGCATTCCGGGAAGGCTCGCTGCTGGATTGAAACATTCTGGATGGCCTTGATGATGTCATAGCCACCTGGGTGAAGAACATTCTGCAGTAGTTGGTCTTCTTTGATTAGGAAGTCAGTGGGTGTGATGTTGGGGTAGAATTGGGGAATTGCTGGTCTCCTGAGGTAGGGGGATGTGGGGTGGACTTGAGGTGGCGTAGTTGGAGGCTGTTGGTCTGTTGCGTTTGGGGTGGATGTGGGGGGGTGGGGGTGGAGGTGGTGATTGTGTATTTAGGAGTAGTTTCACTCCTATCTTTAGGTGGGGATATACAGATTATGGGGGCTGTACAGTTGTTGAGAGCTGTTGTGTTTTTAAGATGTGGTTTGGGGCTGGTAGGGATGGTAGCTGGCTGCTCAACGGTATCTCATGGAAAAACTGATTTCGCCCTGAAGGGACCATGACAGGCCACTGGGACCTGCGTGAGCATGCTCTGTGGCAGAGTGAGTGTGACTGGGAGTCATGTGAGCATGCTCTGTGGCAGAGTGAGTGTGACTGGGAGTCATGTGAGCATGCTCTGTGGCAGAGTGTGGTAAATTGCAGGGTTCTGTCATCTCATGCTGAAACGAGCAGCCAATGACATTGATCATTTGAACTGAGTGGGCTGATGACAAATGTTTATTTTTTTACTCTTTTGAAATGCAATATCCCTATAAAACAATACATTGTGTGGCCTGGGGTGGTCCAGTGGTCTAGCAGCACGGTCTACAGTGCACACATATGCCCATGTCGGCATGGGTTCGAATCCGGCCCCTGCCCTGCTGACATGCCCTCTCTCCCTTCTTCTCCTGACTTTCCTGTCTGTCTTCACTATCTAAAAAATATGAGTGGAAAAAAATAGATTAAAAAAGGAAAGGCCCACCCTTTCTTAAAAAAAAAAAAAATGTGTACATGACATGGTGCAATCTATGTATGAAAACCAGCCTTATTTTACCATAACTCTCTCCCCCACCTCATGATGACGAGAGATGAAACAAACGTCTCTCTCTCTCTCTCTCTCTCAAAGTCAAAAGACTGAGTAGAGTAGAGAGGTCCTTGGTTACCATGGAAACGGGGGGGGGGGTAAATCTCTGTTTGCTGTCTGTCTACCAAACACAGGCATGGGAAAACAGAAAGTTTGGCTGCACATCTGAGAACGTTCTCTGGAAACAACACACAACACTGTAAGGGCAGCTCACAAGGGAACCCTCAATGAAAACATGGGCGCAGAAACAACACACACATACAGACACACCACACACACGCACACACACACGCACACACGCACTCGCACACACACACATACACACACACACACAGCAGGAAATGTCCTCCAGTGAATGTCACTGGGTACAAAAAATGCTATTGCTCAAAAAGATGGGGGGGATCCTGATTCAGAGGCTCTTTTTGAAAATAGCACACACTACATAGTGCACACACTAAATTGGAATCTGAAAGTTAACCAGAAGTGGTGTGTCGAAAACGGAGTTCTGATATTCAAACACAGACTTTCAGTTTTGATTATTGAAGTTCTCTGAAAACACATTATTTTAGCTATTCCATCATATGAGGGATCGTAGAGTACCAGAGGGTTGCTCTCTGGGTCATGTCCCCCTCTGTCAGCCTGCTCCTCTGTCGACACTGAACCTATTTATCATCACACTGTCAAACCATCACCCGGCAGCAGCTGCTACTCACTTGCTAACTCACTCCCTTCACTCCCGTCCTTTCCTCTGAGCACTGAGATTAGTAACAGCTAGCTGGAGCGGCAGAAAAAGGCTCCCAAGGGTGCAATTAACTAATCAACTTGGTATTGGTAGAGCTAAGAGGTAGCTGCTAGCTAACAGGCTAATGTTTTGTTAACAAGAGATGTCACTGCCACCACAGTATAAGTATAACAAGACATGGTAGCAGCATTACATGAAGTTGCCTCATATGAAGTTCATGTATTCTGTTACCATGTCTTGGGTCATTGGTTCCTGGAGTCATTTGGCTCATACATTTATCAACATTTTCTTACGTCATACCTCAGAGTTGTGTTCTAAGTCTAGTCCCTACGGCTCAATAATCCAATTACAATGTAATTAACAAGGTAATTAATTAAGCACTAGACGTGTTGTGACTGGTAATGCCATTACTACCCGTTTTAAGTGAAGTTAAATACATGAAAGCATGGGCATGTAGTAGTATCCAGTAGCCCATTCATTAAATTCATTAAATTCCACACACTTACCTTGACAAGAGCCGTTGACCTCCTCGAAGCCCGCCTGGCACAAGCATTTCCCTATAGGCACCAGCCACTCCCCCTCTGCGCTGCAATGCATCCGAGGAGGGTCTTCCGCCACCGAGTTGTTGACACAGATTCCTGACACTTCCAGGAGCTGGGAGGAGTCTGACCCAGTTATAGTATCCGGAAACCGGGCTAGGTTCCGGACAGCAAAGGGGCACTTTTTGTAAAAGACTCGTACCGACACCAGGGCGATGCAGGCGCCAAGGTCCTGGAAAGCCAAGTAGAAACCCTTCTTCGTAAGCGGGCCCACATCCCTGATCTCCGTGTTCAGTTTCATCACCCTGTCTCCGAGGTCCAACTCAGTGAAGCTTTCGTCTGCCGCAATGGTGTCGATCTTGGAGTACTGGCTCTCACGGACGTTCCTGCCTTCCTCGTCGTTGGACTCGTAGAAGTACATGTTGAAGGTCTCCTTGCAAGTGCCCACCCCGCCCGGCAGGCTGTTACAGTCCCTCAAGGTGAACTTGAGCTCAACAAAGACTCTCTGGGCCCCCTCGTTAAAGATCCAGTTGGTCTGGAGCCAGTTGTTCTGGTTGTGCTCCATCACCTTGCACACTTGATACGTGTGGATCGGCGCGTAGTTCTCGTCCACTTCGCCGATCTCTTCCCACTATAGAAAAGATGAATAACAACATATGACATTTAGCTGAAGCTTTTATCCAAAGTCATTTCCAATATAATTAGTGCATACACTTTCAATATGGTGCCAGCGGGAATCGAAATCCCCAGCCTAAGCTTTGCTAGCACCATGCTCTACCAACT